>NW_022589720.1:2394797-2512088 GCF_004348235.1 Phoca vitulina
ACACATGCACACATGCACACACATGCACACACAGCTACACATGTGCTCACACTCAGGCACACATACGCTCATGCAGGCACACATACCCACAGAGGCACATGGGCGCTCATGGATGTGCACACACACAGACACACACAGACACATGCACACACACAGACACACATGGAGAGTTCTCTCGTCATTAACATCTTGTCAGCGTGGTGCCTTTATTACAACTGAGGAACCAATACTAACACGTTGTCATTGACTGAAGTCTGTAGCTTACATCAGGGTTCACTCTGTGTTGTACGTTCTGGACAAACATAATGACGTGTATCAGTCATTGTAGAATCACACAGAGTAGTTTCCCTGCCCTAAAAATCCTCTGTGTTGCACCTATTCATCCTTCCCTGCCCCCAATCCCTGAAACCACTGATCTTTTTTACTGTTTTGTCTTTTCCAGAATGTCAAATAGTTGGAATCACACAGTACAGGGCATTTTCAGCTTGGTTTCCCTCACTTAGTGACATTCATTTAAATTTCCTCCATGTCTTTCTGCAGCGTCATAGCTCGTTCCTGTGTTTCATCCCTGAGTGACGTTCGGTCGTATGCAGGGCTCACCCATTCACTTACTGAGGGACATCTCATCCTTCCGTTGTTGTGGCAATTACAGGGAAAGGTTCTGTCAACATTCACGTACAGGTTTTAACGTGGTCATAACTTTTTAACCCATTTGGGTAAATTCCAAGGACACGATTCCTAGGTCACATGGTAAGAGTGTGCTTAGTTCTGTAGGAAACCACTAAACTGTCTTCAAAGTGGCGGCACCATTTTACATTTCCGCCAGCAATGAATGAGCCTTCCTGTTGACCCACCTCCTCTCCAGCATCTGGTGCTGTCAGTATTTTGGATTTTAGCTATTCTCATAGATGTTTGGTGGCCAATGAGACATAGTCAGAGAGGCCACATGAGCTGACTGACATTTTGAAAAGAAGACTCTGGCTGCTGTGGGACAGCATGATGGAGATCAACGAGGATGTCCTCATAGAAGCCCAGGTAAGAGGTGACAGGCTGTGGGCAAGGAAGGAAAGAGATGGTGTGTGACACCACTGGAGGAAGAACCTACAGGCTTCCAGGTTGGACGAAGGAGAAGATGGAAAGAGGGAGCCCGTGTCATTGCTTTAGCCATCAGCAAGCTGCTGGGGGCTCCCACAGAAACAACTCAAGCAATGTATTTTGTATACACTACGCTTTGGGTTTCTGGTGGAGGTGTCAAGGAAAACCAGGGCTTTTAAGTCTGAAGCTTGGGGCAGAGATCAGCGTTGGGGCATATGAATTGAGCCTCACCCCAGAGCACCCAACCTCATGCCGACCATCCACCCTTCTCTCTATTTCCCTACCATTCGAGATCTTAGTTCAAATCCCTTCTTCAGGGAGACCCACCCGTATTTTCTCCTCTTGTTCCTTGTGCCTACTGGATCCAGAATTCCCTGGAGCCTAATATCCATTGCATTTCCATTCATGTGACTTGTGTAATTATCCATCATGTCCTTTAGTCTTGAGGTTCTGTGAGGACACTTCTTTGTCAGTCTCATTCATTCCACCCTGTGCTTCTGCAGACCATTTCATGATTATGCTCCCGGTAAATACTTATTGAATCAACAACTTATTGAAATAAAACATAAAAAGCTTCCAAGTGTCTTGGGGATGGAATGAACTGTATATACATAGCAGAGCAAGAAATGCAACAGAGCATAATGACTACCTAGGGCAAAACGGTCCTCTTAAAATTATACAACTGAATATCAGTTATTTCTTTTCTGTAACTGCCCCAATGGCTGTCACCAAAGCCATGAATGTCCCCGGTTGCCACAGCTGACTGCATCCCGCATCCCCACCACAGTGCTCTCTTCCCCTTGGATCCTGGTGTAAGTGACTTCTTTTTTTCCTCTTCACAAACCAACAGGTTTCCACATCAAACAAATGTCAATAAAACAGACTCAACTGACATCCAAACTCTGGTAAATGGCAAGCTGGAAATTTGACCTATGCTGAGAAAGCACGGTAGGTAATTTTTATCTGACAATTTCAGATTTGAAATAGTGATTACATAGCTACCTGCCATGAAAAAATGTGCTGAAGAAACAAAACAAAACACAGGCTTAATTGCCTTATCATCCCTGAGAGCTTTCTGAAAACTTAAGTTTACGTAGGATGAGCTTGTATGATATCTCAGATCTGGTTCCACATCTAGTATTACCTAATGACAGATGCAAGAGGTTGAATTTACAAAATCCCAGCTCTCATTATAGAGCTGGCTCTTAAACCACGAAAGCCCTGTAGATAAGCCTGGATATTTACATGCAGCAACACCCCAAATGATGCAATGTGGTTTCCCAGGTCAGCCTAGTTTGTTTTGCTAAACTGAATGTATTGTAATCCCAAATTCTATTCTACACAAACATCAATTAGTTAGCGCTGACCTAATGATAATGATCTTGCTGCATATTAGAGTCAGCTGATACTTTCCCTAATTAGAGAGGCTCCAATTATAGTTAACCCAAAGGTCGGTGCTCCCGGCTCTCAGGCTGGGCGGTGGTATTGGTGCTGATCTGGGTAACGTGGAAATGAGCTGCAGGAGCCCAGTGAGGCTGATGGCATGGCCCCGGACGAGGCTTAACACCCGCACACTGATATTTCTGACCAGGCAGCGTGACTGCGCGGCCGGTTCTCCACCAGGGCCATGAGCAATGACTTTTTCTCCTTCTCTTTCTCAGTATTTCTCTAGCTCTTCATTTTCTTTTCTGGATTGGAAAAACTACACTTAATCACTTCATAAATATGAATGGGTGTCACTATTCTTTTTTTTTTTAATTTTTTTATTGTTATGTTAATCCCCATAGGGTGTCACTATTCTTAAAGCATGCATTTGGATGGTGTGTTCTCATGTTTTGTTAGCAGTTGAAACACTTAAATAAAATGTTCATTTGCATTTATTTAATTGAAACATTTTTCTTAGTATGTTGGTGAGTGTGGCTTTCTGTCTTTTAGAGGCTTCCCGTTCTGTGAGTCTGGTTGTGAAGTGTGCATGCCTACTTCACTGTCTCCTCTTTCCCTTTTCCATCAACCAGTTCAGACCCCTCCTGCCAAAGCATCTTCTGCAAACCAGGCCAGAGACGCTATCTATCCATTGCGGAAAAATCACCTTAACCCTCAAAGTGAGCAGTCACATCCTGTGTGACATTCTTACCTACATGCTATCATGTTTTATTCACAAAAAAACAAGTTGAATAACTGTAAAAATGAAATGAGAAATATTAGGACAACGTTTAAAACATGCATTTTCCCTTCCTTCTCCCAATGTCCTCCATGCTATTCCTTTTATTCCACAAATAAGTGAAACCATATGATAATTGACTTTCTCTGCTTGACTTATTTTATTTAGCATAATCTCCTCCAGTCCCATCCATGTTGATGCAAAAGTTGGGTATTCATCCTTTCTGGTGGTTGAATAATATTCCATTGTGTATATGGATCGGAGGGGGAGAAGAACCATGAGAGACGATGGACTCCAAAAAACAAACTGAGCGTTCTAGAGGGGAGGGGGGTGCGGAGATGGGTGAGCCTGGTGGTGGGTATTAAGGATGGCACGTATTTCGTGGAGCACCGGGTATTATACGCAAACAATGAATCAAAACTAATGATGTACTGTATAGTGACTAATAAAATAAAATAAAATAAAATAAAATAAAATAAAATAAACCATGCATTTTTTCCACTAAAAAATAGCAGTGGTGTTTTACTATTGACATTACTGTTGTCAATAAGACAACCGTCCTAAAGTAAAAAAAATAAAGAAAAACAAGAATATTTATTTCAATATTATTGTGTACGTGATGATCAAGCAAGGGTGTTTTCAAAATAAGGCAAATATCAAATGAGTTTCATTTCAACACACATCCCAGCTAAGCAAGTAACTTTGGCTCCTGAGTTACCCTGTGGATGGTGTAACGGTTTTATTCCTCTAAAAGTAAAGCAAAATTTGCCTTTGTAGGGAGCTCACCAGGGCATCCAACCGCACGGCCCTGACAAGCTCCCTGGCTAGCAGTCTGTCACCTCCACACCCCCGTACGTGAGTGTCGGCAAGTTCAACGGCAATTAGACACGATAGTCAAATACTCATTATATCGTGATGCTGATGGAAAAGAGTCAAAGAATGTATCCAAAGAAATCCAAAGAAAATGTCCCCCTCGGCAGGCAGGCCTGGGGTGGAGGCCTGGAGCCCGCCACCTTACAGGGACTGTTCTCGCCACAGGAGGGCTCCCATATGAAACGTGACGTAAACTATCAATAAGACATTAATCACAAAGATGCAGGCAAACAAAGCTAATGTGATATTTGCTGTTTTGCTAAAAGGAGCACCTGCAGACGGGTCAACAGAAACCCCGGATAACAGTGGGGAATGCTGTTTCACCCCAGGGAGCCCCCTGGGGACCCCACAGCACGTCGCACTGCAGTGACCGAGACCACGTCCACCCAGGCTGTGCCCACACAGCCTTTCCATGATGCGAAGACGGTCATGCATGGCTCTGCAGCAGTAGAAGAATCCACCCACCCAGCGATGAATTAATGCATTCAAGTATTCTGCCAAGTCCATCACACGTGTATTCCCGACACTCCGAGCTTCCAGAACGTGGTGGCGCATGAGTGGGAATCTTGTCTTGTGGGGGGAGATGGATGTTTCTTTCTTTGTCTCCCTGGGTAGGAAGGACTCGTGGGGGGGCCAACCTTCCATATTTTAAGGAACGCAGGTGGGCCTGCTCTTGGCCGAGGGGAGACACAGGCCCAGCCCTCCAGGCGGGCACCTCCATGGCATGGCCGGCCTCCAAGAGCTCGCTGCTTCTTGTCTCCAGAGTAAATGAGGTGCCTGGTGAGTTTTCTGGGAAGTAAAGAGCCACTCAAGAAGCAGATATTTTTACCCTGTGATTGAAAACTGAGTGGTGGAGATGTTTATGCTTTGTTTGAATTCTGGTTCCATGTGCTCTGCTCAGGGGGTACAATTCGACATTCAAGTCTGTGGGCTTCTTTTTCTTCGGCGGCGCCAGGACAGGGCTGGGTTTCTGCAGCACCATCTTCTGAGTCCAAACGTCTGCCTTTTGGGAAGGTCATCTGGTCTGAGGAGAGGAACTCATTCTCCGTGAGTTGAGTTTTGCCTCTCTCCCCGGCAAAGAAAAAGGGAGCTCACATGGACTGGCTGACTGCACCCTGAGTGCGCGCCGAGCCTCCCTCTCCAGCCAGCTGGCACGACCCTGCGGCAGCGCCCCCGCTCCCGGGACCCTGAGCCTGTCCGAGGCATCGGGATGGGCCAGTGCAGCAGGCTGAACTTCTGCCTCGTGGGCCGACTCCAGAGCCCTTTTCCTGGCACATGAAAAACCTGCAGGGTGAGGACCAAATCCAGGGGACCGAACTTCCAGCATCAGCCTGCAGTCAGGGGGCCACCAACACGAGCTTTATTTTTGTAGGGAGGATAATAATCTACTCACCACTTTACAAAGGGTACGAGGCAAATTACGAGGCAAATAGGTTTCCTGATAGACACTGAGCACCCTACCGGAGATCCTGCCTCCTAGTAGAGTTTATGAGACTTAAAATCTGATACATTGCGTGCGGACTGTTACCTTGGTTCTATTCCATCAGGGGCATCTTTGCAAGAGTAAGATGAGTGGGTGGAGTTTGTGGGCAGCACCAGTGGTTTTGCTTTTTTTTTTTTTTTTAAATATCCATTTGCAGGTAGCTTCCATGGCCATCAACACTCACCTCCGAAGGCTTTCTGCCTTGTGCTGTTTTGACGCTGTCTCGAGTCGGATGTCTTCTGTCTAAACACACAGATCTGCTTGACTCTTCAGGTCTCAAGCCTAAGCCAAGCATGTAATAAACTATGGGACTTCTACATATCTGCATGCATCTCTGTAAGCACGTGTACATATAGATGCATGGATTTTCGATCCTTCATTTCTCTTTAACATATTTAGGGAAAAAAAAATTCTTTCTCAGTTGCAGGAGGGATGATCATGGGTAGCAAAGGTAATTACATGTTGTCAGGATTCTCTGTAAGTCTGCCTCTATCTTGTTTTTAACTGAAGGTGATTTCATATGTCAAAAATGTGGAAAGTCGGCGGAGAGCATACCTGTGAAGTACGTCATGTAGCTTTTGTACACGGCATGAGGCTGCACTGACGTTTCAAGTCTCAGGCTGGTTGAAGTGTTCAGGCCCACTAGCTATACTCTGAAGGGCTGAGGTTCCCCAGCTGCTCGTTAACTGCTCAGCAAATTATCTGAAGATTGCACGTGATTGCTCGATTAATAAAACCCATATTAAGAGAAATGAAGTTAATAATGAAGTTGGAGCGATCCTTTCTCTGTACCACCTTGCAACCGCGGTCACCGGCTCTCAAAATGAGCAACTAAAGACCAAAATGAGCCCTGCAATAAAAATTAGTAGGCCAGAAAACCCGTGAGTGATGGGGCATTGATTTGCTGAGTGCAAAGCACATTTTCTGGAAACTTTAGATCTGCCAGCGCACACTCGTGGTCCTTGCGATGCACAGAGTTCCCGGGAGAATGGTGGCTCCACAAGACACGCGAGCAGCGAGCTGGCTAGCTGGGATGCGGCTCTGTCTGTCTTGGGCAGGAAGGCCTCCCACAGAAGCCATGTGGTACAGGTGGTGATGCAATAGCAGGGACAGGGCACGGCCGTGGCCGGGGCAGCGAGGGTCTCCATGCACAGGAGGGAAAGGGCACAAAGCAGCGCCCTCTCGGGGGACCAGGACCAGGACTTGTGGAAGGATGTGTGCGGAGGCTGCAGGGGCTGGGAGAATGTGAATGGTATGCGTGCGTGTGAGCAGTGTGTGGTGAGTGTGTGCATGCATGCATGTCTGTGTGTAGGTATATGCATGTGTATGTGAGTGAGCTCTGTGTATGTGTACATGCTTCTGTGCGTGCATGTGCGTGCCTGTGAGCAGTGTGTCGTGTGTGTGCATGCGTGTGAGCAGTGTGTCATGTGTGTGCATGCATGTGAGCAGTGTGTGGTGTGTGTATACACACATGATTGTGTGTGCTATTTATATGTGTGTGTGAGCACTGTGTGGTGTGTGTACGCATGTGTTCATGTGTATATGCATGTGTGTGAGCATTTGTGGTGTGTGCACACATGCATATCTCTGTGTGGTGTGTGCACATGTATGCATGTGCATGTGTGTGAGCAGTGTGTGGTGTGTGTATATGTGTGCATGTCTCTGTGTGTATGTTTGTGTGTGTGCATGTGAGCAGTGTGTAGTGTGTGTACATGTTTTCATGTGCATGCATGCAAGCAATGTGTGTTGTGTGTTTATAGACATGCATGTGTGTGTGTATGTGTGTGTGTGTGAGCAGTGCGTGGCATGTGTGTAGATGCATGTGTTTGTGTGTGTGTGCATGTGTGTGAGCAGTGTGTGATGTTGTATGCATGCATGTGTGTGTGTGCGTAGCGTGTGGCATGTGTGTAGATGCATGTGTTTGTGTGTGTGCATGTGTGTGAGCAGTGTGACGTGTGTAGATGCATGTGTGTGTGTATGTGTGTGTGTGTGAGCAGTGTGTGGCGTGTGTAGATGCATGTGTGTGTGTGTGCATGTGTGTGAGTAGTGTGTGGGGTGTGTAGATGCATGTGTTTGTGTGTATGTGTGTGTCTGTGAGTGGTGTGCGGTGTGTATGCATGCATGTGTTTGCGTGTATGTGCGTGTGTGTGAGCAGTGTGCGGTGTGTGTATGCATGCATGTGTTTGCATGTATGTGCATGTGTGTGAGCAGTGTGCGGTGTGTATGCATGCATGTGTTTGCGTGTATGTGCGTGTGTGAGCAGTGTGGCGTGTGTATGCATGCATGTGTTTGTGTGTGTGTGCGTGTGGGTGAGCAGTGTGGCATGTGTATGCATGCATGTGTTTGTGTGTGCATGTGTGTGAGCAGTGTGGCGTGTGTATCCACGCGTGTCTCTCCGTATGGTGTGCATATGCACGTAACTACATATGAGCAATGCACGGCGTGTGTGTGCACCTGCGTGTATGTGTATGTATGTGCGTGTGGGTGAGCATCTGTGCATCTGTGTGTATGCGCATGCCTGTGTCTGTGTGTGGTGTATGTCGGGTGCCATGTGTGTTTTGTGTGTTGGTGGTGGGTATTTGTTGACCGGGATGGAAGTATTTCCACAGGTTAACATTGGATATGGCTGCACCAGGGACTGGACTTTCAGCCCTGAGGCTGAGGGCCACCGTTTTCCCGTGTTGGTATTTTCACCTGGAACATTCATGAAAGGACTCGGTGCCCCTAAAGCTACTCTGTTCCATCCCCCCCCACCGTGCACTGGGGCCCCCAGCTCACATCTAGGCTTGCACCCACTTATCACCTGGATGATGTCACCGGACCTGTCCAAGCCTCAATTTGCCAGGCTGTGGACTGGGGATAATGATGGTCCCTGCTTACAAGGTTGTCAGGAAGATTCAGTGAGGTAAAGCTTGGGAGTTGTGTGGGATGTCAGGATGGTGTTAGCATTGTCATTTCTACTGCTGGTAACCGTTGGGGTGGTGTCCCCCGGTGCTGGATCCGGCAGGACACCCCTCCGTGGCTCTCAGCATGTTCCCCGCACACAAGGCTGCTCCCACCGGGCCAA
Organism: Phoca vitulina; assembly: GCF_004348235.1. NCBI lineage: Eukaryota > Metazoa > Chordata > Mammalia > Carnivora > Phocidae > Phoca > Phoca vitulina. The sequence continues at coordinate 2,403,477 of NW_022589720.1, forward strand.
CAGGAGCCTTGTTTCTGAGTTCACCCTCATCCATGCCTAGCTGGGGGGAATGAGGTCAAGCACAGATAGGTCAGTGTGAACGTCCGGCCGGGCCTGGGCCTGGATCCTGTGGACCAGAAGACAGAGCCATCTTTCTTAGACTCTGGACTCTGGAAACCTGCCCTTCCGCATCCCTCTTCCAGCTCCAGATGCCCTCGCCAGGCCATGCACGTGCAAGGGCTTGTCTTCTTGTGCCGTGTGCTTTGTCCTCCAGACTTCTCAGTTCTAAGATGACCGAGATGTATCTTCAAAATCTGTCCAAATTTCCTTTTATAAAAAGAGTGGACAAAATTCCAAAGCCACCCCAATTCTGCCATTGTGTGTGCATGTGACGTAAAGTACGGGTCTGCCCACATCCCTCTTGAAAACCAGAACAGAAGAATGCACACGGAGCTTTGGGCACTCAAGGGGGTCAGAGCTCAACAACAGGACGTCTTCAGGTGACCGTGTGTGCCGCCGTACGCCATGGTAACAGCCCGGCTTGGCATGTTAGCAGATGGCAGCTTCTCGGATAGCCTCAAGATGCCGCCGACGCAGTCGTGTGCTAAACACAGGAGCGTCTCGCCTCTCAGATGGAGGACGGGCTCGCCCACTGGATGCGGCGTGAGATGGGCAATAAATGGCTGCTATCTAGGACCACCACAGGGCAAGAGACCTGCATAAAGGCATTTCAATATTTCTGCAAACTCACAAAGAATGAGCCATTTCCCTTTCATATTTAATAAAGATCTCCTCCGTCAGCTGCAGCCAGTGATAAGCGTAATATCCGTAAATGGTTAATCCCGGGATCACGGCTCAAGTGTTTTCTGCTGGTTGGAGCAAGAAAGCTGTTAGGAGCTGCAGTGTGCATTTCATAAACCCAAGGAAAAAAAATTTTTTTTGATTTGGCTTTTTACTCTATCTTAAATGCTTTCTTTTTCAGGGGTGAGATAAGGCCTGGTTCTTCCCATAAAACTAGAGCTTAGCCCGCCCCAGTCTCTCTCGGTGAAGGAGAAGGTCCTGTCTGTGCACAGATGTCTCAGATTAAATTGTACCTTGCAGTCCTTCCCGAGCTAGCACTAGATGGACTGCCAGAAAGGCCGGAGGCAAGAACTGAATTGCTTTGGTTTCAGTACACAGCGAATTTGGCTCAGACAAGCTGAATCAGTACATTAAATGCGAATCCCTCACAGATTTGAAAGCAGCCTTTAGCACAATTATTGACTGTGAGTGATGATTATGTCTAATTGGGGGAGACTTTTGCTACCTGTAGCTCGGCTGGAGTCACCCGCGCAGCGGCAAGGCTCTGCCTCTTAATTCAATGTTCCAGCTTGAGAGTGGCGGTTGAAGCTAAATCCTGACGTGTGTACACATGGTCGATAAACTTTAATAAACTTTACAGGTTCAGTAACTAGGCTGAGCATATAATTCAATTTTTTAATTCAGGAGAGGAAAATGGCTAACAAGTCTGCTGGCCTCCAACAATGCCCTCGCTCACACGGGCAGACACCTTCGGGAACAGGGACACGGGGCCGACCTCGCTCCTCCTGGTGCTGCTGGAGCCCACCCTCGCCTGGCCGCCCCCACACACGCCCTCCAGGGCCGGGGCCGGGCTCCGCAGGCCTGGACCCGCGGCTGCAGCTCAGAGAGGAAAACAAAGTAATGGGACAGTTTCACATCCTTTGTTAGGGGTTATGTCAATAACCAGGGGACGCGGATGGATTTCTTCATAGAGCCACTGGCTTGCCCGGACCTGGGTCCTTCTGACTCATTTCCACATCCAACCAGCAGTCACACCAAAGCTCCAGAGCAGGCTCGTTCTCCCCAAAGTTGCTGACTTTTCTCAGCAAATTAAAGGCAATTTTCTCATGGGTGTTAAATTTAGAATCTTATTTATTTATTTTTTTTGCGCTCTTCGGAAAAGACGTACACACACACGCACACACCAGATCCTGTCCATACACTGGCTGTGAATGTCTCTTTTCCCAAGTGTGTGTGTGTGTGTGTGTGTGTGTGTGTGTGTGTGCTGTCAACCCCCTAGCAGTGTTCTACTTGGAGTAAATTCATTTTGAATGAGCGTCAGGCCACTTGACATTATTTTAAAGAGCATTTATGGCAGAATTTGCAAATAAATTCCTTTCCTGGGCTGCAGACTCAAAGCTGGGCCTTGCTTCCCCATGAAATCATTCCTCAAGTCCTGCACAAGCTGAGTTGCCAGGCCTGTTTGCCATTAATTTTCCTTGTGAGGAATGGGCCGGCATCCACATGGAGTTGAGTTATGAATTTCTGCAAATTGGAGCATTCGTTAGAGTAATAAAAACACAACCTGTGGAGGTCTGCATTGAGAACAGTGGGCGGGGCAGGGAGGGGTGGGTTGGTAGGCCGTGTGCACAGGTGAGGGCCGGCCATCCTGTGAGGCCTGGAGCAGGCCCGTGCCCTCACGTCTGGCTCTGTGGCTGCGCCGTGTCCCTCACGCGTGCCTGCGTCTCAGGGAAGGGCCTGGACGCGTGGGAACCCGCTAGGCTTCACGTCGGGGTGTCTGCTCCCACGTCGTACGAAAACCCAAGGGGAAGCCTTCTGCGAGGTTTGTGCACAACTTACGCAGCTTCTGTTCAGTGTTGACGTGGAGATCAAACCGTCGGGTCACGTCTGACAAGAAAACTATAAAGCTGTCTCTGCCTCGCCCTTCATTTTCGCAATCACGGTGAGCACTGTGTGAGATCACCTCGGGAGTCCGGGGCTGCTCCGTGCCGAGACGCCGCGCCCACACCGCACGGACCCAACCCCTCTGTTGGCGTCACAGGCCTCCCCTCGAGACACATCCACCCTCGGTGCCTCGAGGATCCTCACGACGATCAGAAAGGTACGCGTTGTGATCCCAAAACTTCACCACCAACAAAAAAGCGAGGTGACAAATGCTGTCCTGTGTCATGATGTTTTCTCTTGTTCAGCAAATGCGTCCTGAGCATGTGGTGGCCGCTGTCTGCCGAGGGACGAGGGGACATCGGCTGTTAGGAGGCATGGACGTGGCCTTATGGAGGCGTGAGCTCATGAGGCACACGGCCCCGGCACTTCGGCGCCCCCAGGGCGCGGTCTCTAAATCCTGAAGATGGCCCGCGGCAAGGGCCAGGTCCCACGGCCTCTTGGCTCTGTGTGCAGCACAACTTTGAATGGAACCCCGGGACTTCAGGAGGGGGACAGGCCTCCAAAGGGGCGCTCGGAGTCGCTGTCAGGGCACAGAGGAAAACGTACACTTACAGCTTTCCTTTTCCTCCTCCCCACCCCCCACGGTGTCTACTCCTCTTTGGTGAAATCCCACTGGTGTCGAGTACAAGCCTGACTACAGACTGAACACAAAGCTCTTATAGGATTCTTGTTGACAGCACCGATTCAAGAACAGAAGTCCTGATTTTCTTAAGGGCGAGTCCTCGGGCGCAGGTGCCGGCGTCCCATTCGTGGTCCTTCCGTCCCAGGCAAATATGCGGGTCGCCGGGCACTGAGTTTCTCAAACAGACTGCGGAATGTTTCTGTGGCTCTTTCGTAAGTAATCCAGCAGGTGGTTTTTAAGGTTCTCCATAGTGCAGTGGACTTGTGGAGCCCTCTCACGCTGGGCTTGTGGGCGCCGTGACTCCAAACCCCGTGCCCCAGAGATGGGTCCGCCTTCTGAACAGAGAGGCAGCATGCCCCGCCCGCCCGCTGCTGAGATGCACGTCCGTGCCCCTGTGGCCCTGGCTGGGCCGCTGTGTGGACGCAGGTGCGCTCTGGCCTGTGGGGCTGCCCCACTTCCTGTGCTAAGAAACCCCAATCCTGTGAGCTCTCATCCCACCCTCCTGGGACCACGGGGCTGCTGGAACAGCATCAAAATGCAGGACTGCTGGGTGTGGGCCCCTGGTGTGCACGGGCCTGGGGACTGTGCAGGGGCGGGCCCCGGGCCTGGGGAGCGCACAGTGTGCGGACTGTGCAGGGGCGGGCCCCGGGCCTGGGGAGCGCACAGTGTGCGGACTGTGCAGGGGTGGGCCCCGGGCCTGGGGAGCGCACAGTGTGGGGACTGTGCAGGGGCGGGCCCCGGGCCTGGGGAGCGCACAGTGTGCGGACTGTGCAGGGGTGGGCCCTGGGCCGAGGTGTGCACAGGCGTGGGGACAGGGCAGGGGTGGCCCATGTATGTGCAGAGTGCAGTCATGACTTCCTAGAGGCACTCGCTCAGGACTGACGTTCATCAGCTCCTCGGGGGCCCCCACACCTGCTCCATGGCTCGCCTGGGCTCCTTCCCACCGAGAAGCCCGCTCCAGTCACCGCTCCTCCTGGGGCTCATCCTCACCTCACCTGCACACAGCCCTTCTCACCATCTGTCCCCTTGGGCTCTGAAACTACTGTGATCATCTCTGTAGATCAACCACCAGAGTCCTGAAAAACCAGTCTGACATCTTCTGATTTATAACAGTTTTTTTGTATTTTAGATGGGGTGCAACGTAGCTGAGACTCCTCTCTTTGCCTGGCTCCATTTTGAGCACTTGGTCTCGAATCCTTGGTTGAATCGTGTTTACTCTGCCCAGGACTTGGGACAGAGGGACCCTGACCTGTGACACCTCCTAACGTTTTACTCAGTCATCTGTGCTGAACAGAGGTTGGGTCTGAGGAGCAAGATAGCCGGTAGGAAACATGTCTTTAGTGAGTGCGGAACTCTATGCTCATTAGTTAACATGGGGCCGACTTGGATTTATCTGTTGTTGCTGTTAGAGCAAACTTCTAAGGATAAGTAATGCTCCACAAAGCTCCATACAAGGAAAGCCTCTCCCTCGTCATGTGTCCCCTGACCCCATGGCGTCTTCCAGCTCATCAGTGGCATCTGCTTCCCTTTCCACGTCCACAGGCCCCCAGCTCCCTTAGGTGTCCCCTTGCCGTCCACCCCCAAAAGTGCCCAACTCCGCTGACAGAAGTGACAGAGATCTAAAACAAACAATAAAAAAACAAAACAAAAACAAAACAGGGCACTGAGTGATTTGCAGGTTGCCTAGGACCCCGGGCCCCTGACAGCTCTACCACCACTGGTTTCTTGGGCTGCAATTCATCCCCTTGGACAAAATGCATTGCTGCCTCCTTAAAAACGCAAACACCTCTAGGATGAGAAGATACCCAGGAGCTTGGGGTTGATAACTTCTCAACGGGAACAGGCAGCAGGACCCTCAATGTGAGGGAGACAGGGGTTCCCAGGACAAAGACAAATGTCTTTGATGGGGGTCAGGTGGGGGCGATTCCCGGGGCCAAGTTGTGAGTGGGCCGCAGTGTCAGGGCGCTTGGTCAGAAGGTCAGTGAGAAGCCCACAGGTGGGGCCAGGGATCCCTGCTACCTTGGCCGTCCTTGGCAATTGCTTCTAAATGCTGAGCCTCCACCTGGGACTGGCTCACAGTATGTGCACATCCTTTTGTTAGGCTCTGATCTCTTCCTTTTATGAGCTTTTGTCATAGTTGAATTTCCCCATCACAGTCAAGCGTGCTCTGTTAAAGCGTAGTTTTTAAAGAATTTTGCTGGAGTTTTCCTGTCCTTGGAAAAATAGAATACCAGGTCATATTAGATGATGCTAAAATCATATATTAAAAATGTTTCAGTTTAAATATATTTCAAAAGAGGAGTGGCGTGAAATCAGCTGGCAAAACCTGGCCAGAGAAATATCTGGATTTCTACCAACCCAGGGAAGGTTAAATTTGGCTTCTGAGGTGACAGACTTGGCACATGGATGGGGCGGGGAGAGCAAGCCCCCAGCGGGGACACGCTGCTTCTGTGCCATCTTGCGTCTGTCTTTAGGTGATCCGTTGGGATCCAGGAGTTCTGCCATCAGAAGGGGCTGAGCAGCCAGCTCGTGGTCTGAGGATGACAGTAAGTTGCACCCACCATCGGGCACATGGCTTCCAAGGACAGTCGCAGTGTCCTCCCGGGCAAGGCCGGAGCCCTGCTGGCCAATCTGACCCCAAGAGGGAGGCCTTGTTTGCGATTAGGCTGTCCGCCCTGAAGGTGGCTTGTGTTGGGTGGACGGGGGATGTCCGCGCTGGCTCACGGAAGGCGAGGCACCGTTGTGTATCATTCTCACACTTGGAATATTTAATTTAATTTTATTACCTACTTATTTTTCACAAGCATCATTGACTGAGCATTTTCAAGGGTTAATATCTATAAATTTGTATCGTGTACGTTATTTGACATTTATAAAGCTCTACCTAGTACAGTGCCTGGACACTGTAAGGAAGTCTGTTATGTAGTAAGATTGGGTTTTGGCTAATTTTTGCTGCAGGATTATGCATTCTTTAGACATTAAAACTTCTCTTTCTAAAAAAAAAAAAATTGTGTGTTAGTGCAAATAAAACCACTCACTTCAATCAGGCACAAAGACTATGAACAGATCCCCCTTGGTCTGAAGGGCTAATCCGGGCACTAATGACCAGTGTCCACCTCCTGCGATCAGGACGGAGCCCCTCGGCGCCCCCGCATGCTACGGGTGCCGACAGTCAGCAGAATGAGGGGAGGACTCTCCCTGGGTGTTCCTCTGTCCATCCGCAGCCGGGCACTGGGCTAGTGAGTTTGCACCCACGAGGACACTTCACGTGCCACTCCACAGTTGACTTTCTGAACGGACCTGGAAGAGGATTTTTTTAAAAAGCTGCAGACACAGACACATCAAGAGTGCATTGCTTTTATCTCTGAAGAGGTACAGACTTCTAGTTACAAAGTAAATAAGTCACAGAGACACAAAGTGAAGCACAGGGACTACAGTCAGTAAGATGGCAGCAACGTCGCTGGGTGACGGATGATGACCATTGTGGTTGTGATGAGCCCTGGGGAAGGTGTACAAGGGCTGAATCACTATACTACACACTGGACGCTAATGTAACACTGCATGTTAACTGTACTCCAATGGAAGAAAAAGTATTGTTTTTACTTGCTCTTGGGAACCAAGTCAACACGCTCCCAGCCATGGTTTCCCAGGAGCAAGAGTTCCCTCCTCACTGCTTTGAAGGAACCAAGTCAACACGCTCCCAGCCATGGTTTCCCGGGAGCAAGAGTTCCCTCCTCACTGCTTTGAAGGATGCCAGAGTGCACTGGGTTATGATTTGTTGTTGAGAAACTAAGTTCCAAAGTGCTCACAACCTATTCATTTTGTTGATCTTTGAAAGACATCAGCCAGTTGAATACCCGAGTGATTAACACAGTAGTACACACACACATAGACTCGGGTCTCGATCACTCCAGTATTCTGTAATATATAGACTGTATTAATTCCATAGGGTGAATATATATACTCTCTATAAAAACCACACGCACACACATGCTCACATACTCATCACTGTAGCATTCTGTAGTATATAGAATATATTAGACATGTATAAAGAATATTTATTCTGCACGCAGAGCATGCACGTATATATATTCTATATATGAACGACATACATACACACTCACAGCACTGTTCATTGCAACACAATCATCCCCTATTCAGATAATCTGTGTATTTGTATTTTCGTAACCTTTTGAAGGGTGAACCCCTAAGCCTCCTCCAGGGTAAATAATGCATTGAAGTAAAAATGGACTGTCAAACTCAGGCAACAATTAATTATATAGCACATAAATCCTTCCTTCTAAATGACTAATACACAGGCCTCCGTGCATAAATGTTTCTCTGAATTCTGTTTGAACTACTAGCCTCATAACATCAGATGGTGCATTAAGGATAATTTTCATTAGAAAAATAATTATAGGCTAAATATGGTTAATAAAACATTAACTATAAATTTGAATATTTTAAAAGCATGTCCTTCTAGAAGCAGCTTCTAATGAATTTTGATGAAAATACCATGATTACTTAAGAAAAAATAAATAGATGTGATTATTACACACAATTGTGAGATTGATGAATTACAAAAAACAATTTTAACTCGGAAATAATTATTCTGGGCAATCTGCTTCCTAAATATGATGATTATAAGGAGAAAAGAAGAAAATAATAATTCTTCACGGATGACAGAACATTTGGTCTAATTTTGATCCATTCTAGATTCATGAGTTTGTAGTTATTAGTCAATTATAAATCTCCCAAGTTTTAAAGTTTAAAATAATATTGAAAGGTAAACTCCTGAGGAAAGATTTCACACTGACTTAAGTCCAGCGAAAAGGCTCCTCCCCACACTGCCCTGTCCACCTGCCCCCAAGACAGGGGACGGCAGGTCTGGGGGCGGGTGTGATGAGAGGGAGCATCGGGCCTTTTTTTCAGGGCTGGACTAAATTCCTGCCCAGGCTAATAAAGAGCAGACTAGCCGGCATCCCACACACGCCTCGGAGCTACTTCCCTGGTTGGCAATGGCCAAGGGACTATTGGTCACAAAAACGCTTCTTCACCTCATCTCCCACCCTCCTGCCCAAACTTGTCCGTGCAGTACAAGTGTTTTCCTTCACATACACCACTTATTTCTACAATACTTTACAGCATTTTCAAAGCACTTTTCTGTGTGTTATATAATTTTATCCTCTCAGGAAGCTTGCAAAGCAGAGCCACAATTTTATTTTTATTTTTTGGGGCCTGAGATTGAGACCAGAAGGCTGTAAGTTGGTAGCAATCCCCCGGCGGGTGGGTGATGGAGGGCTCCCTGCCCTCACGGTGCCCGCATGTGTTCTCGGGTGTCACGCTGCACCAGAGGTCAACAGCTGGGTGAGAAACTCAGAAGTGCACTGAGCGGCGGCAGCGCCCTCCTTCTGAGCAGCAGGCCCCGGGGAGCCCTTCCATGCAGACCTACCAGAGAGAAGCCACGTCCAGCCATGAGCCCACGCAGGACCCTTTGAGGAAACCCTATACCTGCGTGCTCGTTGAGGCTTCCATCACCCAGGGCCAAGGGCAGCACCAGCATGGTGCTCCACACTCAGATTCAGCTGGATGAACCTGCAGGAGGCCGGCTGTTATTAGCCATGTTTTATGCATCAGAAACTATAAATGATGAGGTGACTTTGCCTATCTAAAGCCACCCAGGTAATAAGTTATGAAAGTAACATTCAGACCCCTCCACGAGCCCGTGTTCTTCCCACGGCACCAGAGGCTCCAAAGGTTGGAAGTGCTCCCGTCCCCCCGAGAAAGGAGCCGTGAGTTAGGAAACACGGTGCATGCAGGACAGCACCGGGGACACATCAGGTGCAAGGGGCACGTCACGACTCGTTTCACAGAGGAGCGAGCTGGGCTCAGAGAGGTTCAGCGGCGGGGGGCGCGGACGGCAGCTCTGACAGGAACCCCCGCTTCCCCACACACTGTCTCTCATTTTCCCCTGCAGCCCAGGAGAGCTGGTCTTTCTCAGCCCCGTCACGGCAGGCCCCACCATGAGCCTGTTGAGAGCAGACCCCATGTCTGGCCCTCTCTTCATTCACGGTCGTGGTGATGCCACACACCACGGATGTGTCCAGCAGGTGCTCCGGGCGGGAGGCCGATGCCCACCCCCAGGCCACCCGAGCTGGCTGCCGCACCACCAGCCCCCCCCTCGTCCGCTTCCCCACATGGCCTGCGTCCCCCTACTGAGACCTGAATCCCTAGCTTCACGATTCCAGCACAAGTGAGTGAGAAACACACGGATCCCATTTCCCTGAAATCACATGTGATTCGACAAATGAGTAGAAGGGCTCCGGCAAAATACATTTAGGGGTTTTTCTTGCTTCAAAATTTGAAAAATAAGTTTGAGATATCACAAAATTCTGATACGGCGTTCCTTACCATCTGTGCCACGGAAGGATGGGGTGACTAACGGCTGAGCTCTTGGGGCCTGAGGCAGGGAGTGTGGGAGCGTGGAGGAAGGGTCTACTCGGCCCCACTTCGGACAGCAAAGCCCTTCTTGGACGGGACCAGGCTCCACGAGGAGCGTCAGGCTGACAACGATGTTTACAACAGTAGAGACAAGCACAGTCTTCAAGCAAATCATGGATCTCCTCAGAAGGTCTCATCCCGTGAGGGCAAACCGAGGGCACGCTTCTACATTGTTGAATAACCCTGGAAACTGATGTCCTTGGCAGTTACACGTCTTCAGGCAGATTCCGTTTTACCCAATTCCCTTCCCGCGAGATTTTAAATGAAGCTATTCTGTCCACTAGTTTTCCACCATCAGGCTGAGGAAGGGTAAGTGTGGCCTGCAGAGCAGGGACCCTCTGCTCCCTCACACCCACGGGGGGCGGGGGGGACCACTCCCGCCCTTCCCCAGCCCCGTCCAGCCCCGTCCAGCCCCGTCCAGCCCCACGCTGCCGGCCCCACCCCAGCCTTGTGCTCAGCTCACGCAGAGGCCAGGCCTTGCTCAGAAGGTGTCTGGTCTTCTCATGCTAGAGCTGGAGTCTCCTGGGGCCCCGCTCCAGAGGGGGTCTGTGCCCGAGTCTGGGAAGCAGAGCAGGCTGGGGCGGGAGGGTGGGGCCGGAGCACCAGCTGGGGGGGCTGGGAAGTCCTGGGAGAGGGTGGCTGCGGGTGGGGCTCGCAGGCAGAGGGCGAGGGGCTCTATCCTGCCACCCCACCATGCTGGCAGGGAGGTGGGGGGCAGAGGGGCACTGAAGACTCTCCCCAGGTGGGCTGAAGCCTGGGGGTGGCAGAAGCATGGGAGCTGGGACGTCTCTGCTCTGCCTGCCCACGTCGCTACTGACTGGTGACCCTCTGTGTCCACACCTTTGCATCCGGCCCCTTGTGACACCTCTCAGCCCAGGGCAGCCAGCCCGGGACAGGCCCCACGAAGACCTCTGTGTCCCTCTGGCTACTCCTTTTCCTACCTTTGCTCAGACTCGACAAAGGCTGAGGCCCAACCAGCCTCCTGCCACCCCTTGTCATGATGGTGGTGGCCCTCAGGGCCCACTTCTCGGCCTGGCGTCCGTAAGCCCAGGGCGCCTGGCCAGCTACAACACCTGCCTCCACACGCAGGGCCTCGTCTGGGTCTCCTGGCCCCAGCGGAGACCCACCAGGGAGCTCTTGGCCCCCATTCATCCCCGGGGCACGCCCTGCCTCCCTCCACTTCTCCCGAGCTCAGGTTCTGACCCGCTCCAGGGGCCAGGGTTGGTGTTGCTGGGCCTGACTCCACCAGGTGCCGAGTCCCACAGCTCTGCGCTCATCGCGTCCCTCCCACAGCACCTGAACTTGGCTCACAAACAGCAGGTATGCTACAAATGTCTCTGCACCAGGTTAAAGCTCCAAAGACGCACATGGGAGCTTTCCTTTCCCTGAAGCGGGGGGGAGGGGCCTCCTCATCCTTCTGCTGCACCCCCCTCCTGTGTGGGTCCCACAGTGCCAGGGGAAGAGCTGGGGGGCCTGCCACTGAGGCTAAGAGGGCCAGAGGGACATTGGAGTAAACACAGTTTGAAAAAATCAGAGTCCAGGGAGAAAGGACCCGTGCCGGGCCAAGGTTTGAATGGGAGCTGGCGGGCCGGTGAGGCTGAGCTGGGCATGTTCTTACGATCTTGCTCCAGATCACTTTGAACAGGAGTTACAAAACAACAGGATTCAGTGAACAGAAAGTACCAGGGAATTCCCCACATACCGGGCACAAAGTGCAGAGAAGGTGAGGATTCCGGTCTGCCAAGCACTAATTACCAGGATTCGACAACATTCATTATCAGCAACTTACATCTTCACATGGTCCAAGGTGCGACTTTGTGAAAATACCTGTTTGCCTTACTTTCACTGTGGTGTCGTGGGACTCAGTGGGAGCGCCCCCGGTCGGGGGCCCGTCCCTGCGCTCCGCAGCCCTCCCTGGATGGCTCAGCAGGGAAGGGGGAGTGCGCATCAGGGCACCTGAAGGGGACGGCCAGGAAATCAAGTTCCGCTTTGCTCATCTTGAAACCACATCGAATGTCCTGTTCTTGCATTCCGAGGTTGTGTGTGTGTGTGTGTGTGTGTGTGTAAGTGCACGGAACATGGACAATGCTGCTGAACATCCAAAAGGCAGTTGCCAAAATTTTTGGTGAGTTCATTGTCAGTGAATCAGAAACATATGACTTAAATTATCATAAAAATCCATGTTCAGAATTTCACGAAAGCTGTCTTTGGTGAATGGGTGCCCGTCAGAGAGGGGTCGGAAAGGGACAGGCAGGGACAGGGCGCACGGTGGGGGCACCCGGTCAGGCTGGCCGAGCGCCGGAGCCGCGGTGTCCTGCCGCTCTCTTGCTCTTGTCGGCCCGCAGCTCAGTCTTCTGCAGCCCAGGCCTGGCCTGCCAGCCCTGCCCTCCTCCCCCCTGCCCCGCCGCCCCTTTTGGGAGTGTCCGTGAACTTGTCAGCACTTCTGTCCCCGGGGCCTGGCACAGAGCCGTGCCCGATGACTCCGATGTCTCCCCAAGGTCGTCAGCGATTGACGCTGGAGGGGGCGACAGAGGGGAGCTCCGCCCGGCACCAGCATGCGCCCTGCCTTCTTGGGGAAATCGGGCCAGAGTGGGCGTGTGTCCTGCGGGTTTGGTGGTTCTCAAGAAGTGACAGGGCGTCTTACTTCCTTTCCACTCTACTTACTTCTCACGGGATTAAGGAGAAAGAACAGTGCATCTGGCGACCGCTTCACCGGCCTCGTCTCCCTCCACCCGGCACAAGCCGCTGGTCTCCCAGTTCACGGTGGATGCTCCGTGGCCCCGCAGCGTGGCACTGTCCTGCAGATAGGAACACGGGCTCCACAGCACAAGGCCCAGCGCACGGCAGCATGCGCGGTCCCTCACCGGTCCCAAACTCCAAGCTATCATCCTCTCCGTGGGTCCCTGCAGAGTCGCACTCAGCACACTTTCATGCTGCTGGGGTCTGTATTTTGACACTAGAGGGAGAGCTCATTGCGCTGGGCACCCCCAAGCTAGCTACTTCTCCGTCACTGGAGGATGGTCTGCTGCGGAAAGCCCTGCTCGGCACTGTCAACACGCGTCACCCGCTCTCTCTCTGCTGGGTGAGGATGCGGCTCCTGGCCACGGCGGCCTTCCCGACTCACGTAGGTGTTAGTGCCCGGCATCGCTCTCCTGAATCCACAGGCAGGGCCCAGAGGAAGACCTGCTCCCTGTCTAATGCCCCACGGCCTCTAGGAAAGGCCCCTCCAAGGCCGTGGTTGTCCCAGCGCCCGAAGGAAGGACGGACAGTGGGCCCCCGCATGCGGGGCTGGGGCGGCCGAGCACCCTGGGGGAAGGAAGACATCACGAGGTCATGCACAAAAATGCAGCAGATTCACCGACAACCAGTAGTGGTCGCCCCCGTGGCGCCCATGTCCTTTCCTTACCCCCCCCCCCCCCCCCGCCGTTCCGCGTTTCTGACCGCGGTTCGGGGAGTACTAATGACCCCTGCACTCCCGTAGCTGCACACGGCCGTCGAGGAACACTCTACAGCATTAAATAAGTTATATTTTCTTGCGAACTGACGTGTAAGAGGATGCAGTGGTTCCCGTGGCTGGTGGGGCACAGGACCCCGGGCGTGTGGCCTCACGCAGCAGAGATCTATCCTCCCCAGTTCTGGGAACCAGATGTCTGAAAGCCAGGTGTGGGCGGGGCCCTGGGGGAGGCTCCTTCCCGCCTCCTCCAGTCTGCTGGTCGCAGGCGGTCCTTGGCCTTCCCTGACTTGTAAATGCACGCGCCCACCCTCCGGCTGTGTCCTCACGTGGCCTCCCCCCGGGGGGGTCTCTGTGCCACATAACCTCCTTATAAGGACACCCGGCGTTGGACTTAGGGCCCACCCTACTCCCGGATGGCCTCGCCCTAACTTGATGACAGGGGCAAGGACCCCTTTACCAAATAAGGTCACGCACGCAGGTGTCAGGGGTCAGAGCGCCAACATGGCTTTTGCGGGGGACACAGTGCAAACCACAGGTGCATGTTAGGCTGGAACGTGTGCCGAATGACGGGATTCCGTACACTGGCAGCTCATTCAACGTGGATGCTAGAACTGCATATACATTTATTTTTCTGTAAATACTTCAGTTAAAACAAATGAAAAATCCCCCTTTTAAGTCATTTTGTTTTATGTGTTGATATGCTCAAATTACAATATCTGTTTTAACTTTAATAGGGGTTTAAAATATTTTAGGAGAAAAACAAGTTGAGAATGTAGATGAATAATCTAAGTTTTAATTTGTAAATGTACTGTATTTGAATATACTCCATTTTTCTATTATTTGTATCTGATGATAAAATTTACTTCTAAATCTTTACTGTTAACAGAACATGAAGTATGTGAACATCGTGATTACAACAGGGTAACTAGTGGTTTTGTTGAAATAAAGGTAAGGAAAATTAATTTTATGAACTAAACATATAATTTACAAATTACAGACACTGTTATATTTTTACTGCTGCGAACACTGCCAACCCATGAACACAAGGGCCAGATATGTATACTGATAAGAATTAAATACTGTCTTTGCTATTTTGCCATTTTGTAGTTTTGAAGAACTTCATCTCTAGCCCTAAATTGTAATGCTCCTGTTTGGGAGGTGTATTTGTAAGACAAGACAGTAGACTCCCTGTCAATGTTCTAGCCTTATTTTCAGCTGATACTTGGACATTCGGTACAGGGACCTCCAAGTGCAGCGCTGCACGGAGTCCGTAAGCTCTGGGACAGGCCCACTGCGGTGCGGCACGCGGGGGGGACGAGGAGCAAGCTCTGAGTCCTTGTCCCCCAGAGCGCCCTGCGGGACAGGGAGGCCAACCCCAGCCTTGCACCTGCCATAGCAGAAAGCTCTCAGAGGAACTGGGGAAAACTAAGAGTAGACCCTGTGTTTGCTGGAACACTTGTATTGTCTGGATCGTCCCGCCTTCTAAACCTTCCATTCATTTTCACCCCCTGGGAACGAGCCCACCTGTACTGGGTCCAAGCTCCCTCCTTTCCCTCCTCCATCCCCTCCCTCCTCCCTTCCTCCCCCTCCTCCTCTCTCTCCCTCCTCTTCTCTTTCCTCCCTCCCTTCCTCTCTCTCCCCCTTCCCTGCTCCCTCTCTCCCTTCCCCCTCCTTCTCTGTCCTCCCTGTCATGTCCCTCTCTCTTTCCTCCCTTTCCCTCCTCCCTCCCTCTCCTCCCCCCACCCCCTCCCTCCCTCCCACTTACCCACCTTCTCTCTTCTCTATTTCTCTCACAGGCACTCTCTTTTCCTTTCTTTTCCTTGGAGCAGAAATGAAAGAGAGCAAGTTATTAAGAAGTGTCTGTCTGGTGAGAATGGACGGGCATTCAGGGCCTTGCCCTAACAGGAGGACAAGTGCAAGGACCCCTTCACCCCCTCTCCAGCCTTCTCGATCCACGTCGGGAAGCTCAGACTGGGAAGATGAATGTAGCAGGACCGAGCTGGCCTTTGATCTGCATCCCTCCTCTTCTTCTGAGACATAGAGAAGGATGTCTTGTTTATGGCAAGGAAAACTATCCCCCTGGATTGCTGAAAAGTCACTTTTTAGCTTCTTCCCGACGTGGTCACTAACGATGCAGGCCTGCCGTTCCTTCTGGGTCTCTTGTGCTCTCAGCCATGGCAAAGTCACAAAGGCCACGGCAGCGAGGCCCTAACCAGCCCGCCGACCGGGACGCACCCCAAACCCGGCTTCTGGAGACCCCGATATTCTCCAGCGCCATCTCCTATCTGAAGCTGGGGCGGGCTGCACGCAGCGTCCCAAGGGCTTTCAGAAAGCACGGTTGCCCCGTCCACAGTGGGGCCCGATGGACAGCGCCGATGCTTCATAGCTGGCTGGCCAGATCCAGTCTGCATCCAAGCTGGAAAACCTGGACCTAAATTATGCATGTCCGACACAACCAATATCATCCCAAGAGGGCAAATTTGGTTCTCAGGGAATAAAAAGTCTTAATCCTCATTTGCATTAAGCACAGACATACATACAATACAAAGACAGATAGTATACATGTGTTATTAAAATTTCATGGGTGGGGGGTAATTAAGTAAAAAAAAAAAAAAAAAAACAGTCTACAAAGGCTCCTTAGGTGGATAGTGACGAGAAAAGGTGGTGGCCTATGAATTTATCTCAAAAAAGCCATTCCATGCATTTGTATTTTAAACACAAGTACGTGAAAGCAGCTGATCTAAAGGCGTCTGGCCCCCGGGGGCTGGGAGTGACGGTTTATGAACTGGGCTCTCAGGGGACCTGGACGCCCGCACAGTCACTCTATTTAACAAATGACACAACAGACTCTTTGGGTCAGAAGCTGTTCAGAGGAGGACGACAGAGGCGCTGGGGATGGGAGGGGCATCAGGAGGGAGAGCTCGGATGCAACACTGCCTGGCACCTGGGGGGCCCTGCTGGGGACCCTACAGGCTGGTCTGCGGGAGGGGCCACTGGTTGGCGGGGCGCTGACCGAAGCCCACAAAGTCAAGGGGGGAAGAAGCACTGTCACCCCCCACAGGCACTTTGGGGTGGACCTGCCTGCCCCCATCTGTGCACGAGCACCTGTCCAGATGGGTCTCCTCCAGTGGTAACTTTTGTCCCCCGTTGTCTCCTCTTCCTGTCTTCCTCCAGGACCTCCACACCTGCTGGGGTCCTGCAAGCTGCCTGTGGCCCGACGCTCAGTGTGGGGTGACCCACGCGGGCAAGGCGATCCCTAGGTCAGAACTTCCAGGGGAAGCTGCCTGCCCACAGCCAGGCGCGGGGAATGGGGTGGTGAGCAGACGCCCCGACACCACAAGGAAGTCGAGGGCGCCCAGCGCCTGGAGCAGAACCGCCCCACGCCCGCACCAGCGTCTGCCGTCCCCAGGCCGCCGCGTGCCTAGACCCCTGACACAGCAGCTTGGTCCGCCCGCGGCTGAAGGACTGTCCAAGAACACGCATTTTCCCGTTTGATCAAATGTTTCAAATATCTTTCAGTAAATCTGTTAGGAGTTTTCATTATGTTGAATTTATTCTTAGATATTTTATCATTGTCATTACTCTCATAAAGACTCATTTATCTCCCAATAACTGGTAGTTTCTATTATATGGGGAAATTCTAACTTTGAGAATTTACTTAATAATTGGCTTTCTTGCTAATTTATTATTATTTATAATTCTAAGCTGTTTCTTCATATGTGATAATGTTTACAATTCTATCGTACGCCAATAATATACATTTTTCCCCTTTTCTGATGTAATGATCTCCAGACTCCTGATAATACAAGCCGGTTCTTTCTCTGCCTTTCTCTCCAGAGTTCATTTACTTACCCAAACCCTTTGTCTCCTTCACAGACACATCGCCCCCACAGACATGTCTCTAGATCATCCTTCCTGCGGTTCCAATTCCCAACTGGGTTTATCCACTTAGATATCTTTCCCTATCTTCCAGTCATTAAATAAATTCACTTTTTCTCCCAAACTGGCCTCCGGGGGGACCCACCAGGCTCTGCTGGAGGCCTGCCCCTCCCTCAGTCACCAGCAACCTTCTTTCCTTCTGTCTAGCTGAGCCCTGGCTCCTGCAGCCTTGCCCCCCCACCCCCGGCCCTGTCCAGCCCCTAAAGACCACGCTTCAACGGGGACGTCCCACGCTCCTGATCTGTACCACTTTTGTAGAGTTCTGGCATTTCAATTTAATTGTTTTGATGCGTTTTTTCCAACTACAATGTGAACCCTTCCAGTAGGACAGAAAGCAGATAGGGTATATTCTCTTTGCACTACACACTGTTGTCTCCCCAAAGTCGAGTTAGGTTGAATTCAATAAATACTCATTAGGTACATGCGCTGGGCCAAGCATGGGGACTGAGCCGCCCGTAGACACAGGTCTCCCCTGACCTCGTAGTGCCTAGAACCTTTCCTCCGAGCAGGCCTCTTATAAAGTGCTCATTTATTTATTTTAAGATTTTAGTTATTTATTTATTTGAGTGGGGGGAGAGAAGCAGGAGAAACAGAGGGAGAGGGACAAGCAGACTCCACGCTGAGCACGGAGCCCGATGCGGGGCTCGACCTCGCAACTCTGAGATCAGGACCTGAGCCGAAATCAAGGGTCGGATACTCAACCGCCTGAGCCCCCCAGGGGCCCCTAACGTGTTTATTTTTCTCTCCTCGGTGGTTTCAGCCGTGTTCTAACAACCAACCCTGGATGCGCAACTTAGATCTCTTCCCTGGCGGTGCAGTGTCCTGTGTTGGGGAGCCCCTCTCCTCCCTGTGAACCCCTCCCCCAGCGCCCCTTTCTTCCAGAGCCATCCTGAGGATAAATTACGTGCTCGCAGAATGTTCTGAGGGGGACACTGCATAAACACAATGCAGAGCTCTGCCTGCCCTACCTGGCTAAAAATGTTGCTGAGTGGATTCTAAATAGATGGCTGCCTCATCTCCTCCGGGAGCTCCGTTCTGCTTCCATGGAGCATCCCCACGAGGCTCAGCCTTTTAAAAAGAGGGGGAAGGAAACAATGGAAGGTGCCCTGGTTTATAAATGGCCATATTATTCTTAGAAGGCACCCCTGGAGCGGAGCCCTGTGAAGCTGCTGACTTGACATGACTTAACCAGGGAGATCAATGGGCCCCGGAGCCCCGAAGTGCTGGGGCTGGCATTCCCGGTGGTGCCCGTCCCCCGAGGGCGACGTCCGTGCCACTTCGGGTTTGACTGAGGATCTTCTAATGATCACCGAGAGTGAAAAGGTTCCTGAGAGCACAGGTTAAACACAAGGACAAGGAATGTGGCCCCAGTCTGCCGAATGAGAAAAAACAGTCTTCCCCCATTCTGGCCGCTGTGTGCGCACCCGGCCTGTTTTAGCAGATGCCCAGATGGTGAGCCGCCGTTCCCCAAAGGAGCAGCTCCCAAAATCATTAGCAATTCCACATGAGAAGCTGTTCGTTTTTAAGTGGATGGATTAAAAGCAGCCTATTTCCCATCCAGCATCCTCGAGGGATCTGACCCAAACTACCACTCTATACAATCAGCATTCCAGTCGGAAGCCCCCTGAGCACAGCCCGCACTCAGCTCCCGGCTGGGTTCTACCGCCAGTCCTGACAGGCAGCGGCCCAGAGGAGCAGTACCCCCAGCGAGCGGGGACTGACCAGCTGGTGTCCCTCTGGGAGTGCCGGGGCCGCCTGCCAGCCCCGCCGCCTGCAGGACCCCTCCCCGCCCGTCAGGTGGGCCTCAGTGCCCCTCCCTGCGCAGCCCTAGGCGTGGAAGAGAGCCAAGTGTGGGAATACCGTAAATTTGCTGGCGGAGGGGTGAGTCCCCCTCCCTCCTCACACCCTGCCGCTGTCCACCTGGTTGTAAGGGCATTTTTCCTTCAGGCCGCACTGTCTTTATTCCGACCTTGCATCTCTGGCCCGCGAGCTAGGGCAGGTGCTATCCGATGGGCCACAGAGCTGAGCAGCAGGACGGCCCAGCCCTGGCTGACCAGGTCCCGCGAGCCGAGCCGGTGGCTGCCCGGTGGTGGATGCAGCGTGCAGTGTCAACTTCTCCATCCCGCAGACCCATCTCTGGCCCTGGCCAGACAGGAGACAGCCCTTCCCGTCACGCAGAGGCCAGATCCCGTAACGCCTGAAGTGGGGCACGGCAGAGCAGAGGGCTACCGGGACAGAAACAGCCTGGAAACAGAGCTTCATCGTCCCAGACCTGGGGGATCTGCCGGTTCTCCCTGCTGGTGGGATCTGCGTGTGCCCGTCCATCCGTGGGCCCTCCCAGAGGCCGCAGGGCCAGTCCCCGTGGCTTTGGACTGGGGCTTCCCACCAAGCATGCAGTGCGGTGACAACATTCCAAAGTGCACCTCACCTGAGTCCTTGCCGGGGACCCTGATGCCCACGCAGCTCCGATGGCTGGTCAGTAACCAAGTCACACAATGGTCGTCCAAAAGCAAAGGTGATATCACAGCCACGTGCAAAAGTGACCTCTCATCAGCGAGGAGCGTCTGGCAGTCACTCAGCGTTACGAGGTAGGGAATCTGCATAAGACCAGAAAGTCAAGAATTTTGAACGTGTGTTTCCGCAGGATGCCACTGAAGCCCTTGCTTGCTTCAGTTCCGCCGTTCCACCACGTGGAATTGGCAGGGGTGACTTTCGATGCGCTTGCTCTCTCAGCAGCTCCCCGTGGGGTTGTGGGCGTGGGAATGCCGGGACACCCCTGCTGGCCGGTGCGTCCCCCACAGGCTGGCAGAGCGTGGGGCAGGGGAGAGGTGAGCCGGGCGGGTCCTGCTCAGAACTGGGAAACGGATGCTCACTGGAACTTCCAGCTCTTCCTTCTGTCTCCTTCCCCCCCAGCCCCCCGATTCCAAGTAGCGTTCCCTCCTCGGTCACCGGGGCCTCTCACCCCTGACAGGGGGACCTGCTGGGACCGTTGGATGTTGCGGCCCCCTCATCCTGGGCCCCAGGCCGTGCACACAGGCCTCAGTTGCACTGCAGAGTGGACCCGGTCTGCACCCGTTTAAGCCCCAAGAGAGGTGGAAGGAGGACTGCACAGCACGGCTCCCAGAAAACGCACCACATAAAGGCCAAGGTCAGTGATGTATATCTCGGGTTTATAAAAACAGACCTTTGACCCTGTTCAAGAGGGACCTGCTCACGATGACGAGGGTGGGCTTCCTGGTTACTGCAGCTGTCTGAGAACCGTGTCTCTGTCCCAGTTTCATTCCTCCAGACCTACAGGCAACCTGCTGCCCTGCGGACATGGAAGTCGGCACCGTAACCTCTATTTTCACACCCTGTCCTGTTCCCGTCCTGCAGGTCCCCTTCCCAGAGCGAGGCGGATGTGTGAAAAGCCGGGCAG
This sequence comes from Phoca vitulina, assembly GCF_004348235.1. Lineage (NCBI taxonomy): Eukaryota > Metazoa > Chordata > Mammalia > Carnivora > Phocidae > Phoca > Phoca vitulina. Next base: position 2,424,135 of record NW_022589720.1, read on the forward strand.
CCCCTTGTCACCCGCACTGAACCGAATGGGTCTGTTGATGTGTCAGACCCAAGTCCCTGCTCAGCCCCGGCCAGAGAGACCGTCCTGGCCAAGCTGGCCAAGTGCTATAAATAAATCACAGCTTTGTGGGGCAGGAAGCGTGCGCTATTATCTTCGTTTCCTCCAGAGGCAAAGCTCGCTCCCGAGCAGGAGCGTCCTGAACCTTCTGTGGGAAGGAAGCCATCGGGCAGCAGTGCTGGCCTGGATTCGGGGCACGGGGCCGCCGGCCGGGGCGACACCCTCACAGAGCGCAGCCGCAGGAGCTTCGCATCCTTCACTGGGCACGTGTCTCCACAGAGTGCTTGCCTTGTCGGGGTCCACTTCCACCCTTCTAGAGCGTTCCGTGCCTCCGTGGGGCAGTCTTCTCACTGCGGGGTCGCAGGTGGATAAACGACCAGAGTCATTTGGCTCTGGGGCCTGAGGAAAGCAGCGTGCGGGGCGTCGGGCAGGGTGAGTGCGTGCGTGTACGAGGCGGGGCGCCCCCGTGGCATGGCCCAGAGCAGGGACCCCTAATCTGTGAGGCAGCCGCTCGCTCCTGGGATCAAACTCACCAGCTCCCTCTGGAAGGTGACACGCGGAGGCCGGGGGACACCTGCGTGCAGAACGCTGTCATTTCCAAGGAGCCGATGACGGAGTCAGGTTTGCACAGGAAGATGTGGACCCTGCTCTGCAGACGGTCACACACGGAGTGGGACTGACACGCGCCTGGTCTGCAAGCCTTCACTCTTCACGCATGTCCCCTCGTTGGAACCGCGAAGGTGAGTGAGGGGGAGCCAGCGGATGGCAGCTGTGTCAGGCAAAGGAAGGACCCCAAACCCGGTGTCCTAAAACAGCGCAAACTTACCGCCCGGCAGCTCAGGGCCGGAGTTCTGACAGCATGCTCCCTCCAGAGGCTCCAGGGCAGGGTCCTCCCTGCCCCTTGCAGCTCCTGGGGTCTGGGGGAGCTCCCGGGCTCGTGGCTGCACTCTGCTCTCACGGGGTTTCTTCCCTGCGCGTCCCTTGCCGCGACACACAGGGGAACAGAGTCTGTCACCTGTCCCTCAGGAGGGCCACTGACACGGGACCTTCTCGACCACCACCTTCTAAGTCCATGTTTGAATACTCCAGATTCGGGGATCTAAACTCCATTGCGTTGATCCCACTCATGATCCTAAACTTAACTTTATCCACAAGGACTATTTTCCCAAATAAGGTCACAGTCGAGGTTCCTATTGGGCGTATCTTCTGGGAGCGGGCAGCCCCTCCTACACCCACCTGCAGGTAACGTCCGTGCACGTGACGCAGACCCTGCCCTGCGGGTGAGGGGGCTTATGGCTATCTTTCCAGGGTTCCCCCCAAAGGGACGGTGTCCTCCGTCAGGGGGAATGGAGGCGAGGAGAGCTCAGCACATCAGGAACTCGGCCATAAATGTCTACTGAGTTTGGGTCCATTTTCAATTTTTTATGAATTACAGGGCAAGAATTCCTGTGCTCGGCAAGGGGGTGAAAGATAGATACAGACTGGCTGGAGCTCACAGAGAAAGAGGACTGGGTGCGGCAGGGAGGACCGGTGTCCATACAGAAGGAGGGAGGACCGACTCGGTGTTTCCCGGTGACACTGTCACTGCATGGCACGCTGAGCCCGTCTGAGTCCGCGGGAGGCTGGTGTCCAGCAGGACACTGAGCCTTCAGGGTTTTGCATCCCCAGCTCTTTCTGCAGGGGGTCCCGGAGGACAAGCGGTGAGGGTGTGGGGTCTCCAGGAAGCGTCGGACTCTGGGCTCCAGCAGGTGTGCTTTGTGTCTGAGTGGCTGTGGGCTCTCTGCAGCATGTTAAACCACAGATATGCCGTGTCTGGTGCTTACTCTGAGTTACCTGAGTGAGCGGACTTAGAAGCCCTGGGGCGTCACAGGACCCACACCGCTTTTCAAAGGCAAGAGTCTCCTGGGAGAGAATAAGACCAGGGACGCGATGCCAGGCGAGCTCGGGAGCTTCTGAGGCAGGAGAGCACTGACGCTGGGAGGACTCCAGCTGGTTAGGGATTGGCGTTGACAGCAGGAGAGTGTTGGGCAATTAATCAATACCCAGCCTGTGCAGGGTCCACACAGGTGCCCACAAAGCCCTGGAGAAGACTTGCGGGGGTGTTAAAGGCGTGGGAAGCCGGTGGAGGAAAACAAGCAACAGCTAAAAAGTGAGATGGGTTTTAGTGACAAGATATCTAATTGACCTTATTGTCCTCCAATTTATCGTGATGGGAGTTGAGCATTTTTGGAATGATTAAGAGGGAGTGAAGTCCATCAAGGACGTGTTGTTCCCTACTCTCCTCTTTATCCGTCAATCATTTGAAGACAGGGAGATCAAGACACAAGAGTACTCAGCATCCAGAAAAGGGGGAGCAAAGTAATAATCAGTTTGATAGATCATCCGGCTGATCCATTTTGTCAGGCTCCGAGGGGACGTTTCAGGAGTCCCGGAAGTCCCCATTTTGTGGGTGCCAACCAATTTTCCTTCCCCAAAGAGTTTTAGCTAGATATAATTTCAGGACTTAACATTTCTCTTTGCGAAGTATGATGCATGTCTTCAGTGGAGGGATGGTTAGAAATCATCAATATTTGTGCTTCTTTTTGTATTTTATGTAAATATTTTACTATTAACGTGTGCACGTCCCAGAGTGAAGGAATATGTTGGAATCCAGTGGGTGGTCTTTGCGAAGCCAGGAGCGAGCCAAGGACTGTTTTAGATGGACAGCACACAACTCTCCCAAGGGCCCCTCCGCTTGCGCAGGGAGATGCGTCTGCCACCCCACACAAGCTATTGTGGGAAGGGTTGCTATGGTTCCCTCCCACTTCGTTCCCAACCCCACTACACAAGACTCTCACACCGATCCATAGAGTTGACCTCATCTCTAGAAACTTTAAAACTGACTGGGAAGGTGTTTATCAGCACAAATAAAATCTCTAAGTCTGGCTAATTGACGAGCTGAGCAGCTCATTCACTATGAAATTGAAACCCAGCGTAATGCGTGTTTGGAGTTTACATGTCTAACGTTTAACATATTCTGGGACTTCAGTGCAAAGCTTCCAGTGTGGGTCTGTTACTTAGTAATCACTTCGAACCTGTTAGCCTCACTCCCCACTGCTCTTCCTAAAGTCAAACCTGAGTATAGCCCATCTTTCTGAGTAATGCTTAATTTTGGGGAAAAAAAAAAAACCCGGAAATTTGTAACTCAATTGTTACAGGATTAGAGTTCTTAAAATTGAGCAAGAATTACTTCTTTTGTGTAGCAAACACTTCACAAAGCCAACTTCATGGAAAAAAGAACATTTCATGCTCCCTTTAAGAATTGACTATTAGCCAAAAATGTCTTCTGAGTAACACTGCTTCCAGTTGAAGTTTGGGTTCTAACACAGATGCATTTTTAAAGCAGGACAGACATCTCACTAATGTGCACAAGTGGACTTTGTCAGGGGGCCTTCATGAAGCTCCCCCAGAAGAGCCCAGAGGGGCTGAGTTCACCCCAGGGGGAGGGGCGGGTCTTCTCCCCAAGTCGTCAACCCTCTCCTCTCCCAGGGGTGCTTGCAGCTCTGGGGCTCTTTCCGACGTGTACGGATTTTCTCCCCACCTCCCCTGTTCTCAGCAGCAATTATTCAGGTACGATGGAGTTGGACACCCCCTGCTTGCATGACCTCAGAGTCCCCTGCCTGTTCTTATTCCAAGAGTGAAGGAGAGGTCTCCTTGGATTCTGTATGGAGATAAACCAGGGCGATGCTGCCTGTGAGGGTCATTTTTATGTGTCAATTGCACCAGGCCATGGGGTGCCCCGATATTTAGTTAAGCATGACCATGGGTGTGTCTTTAAAGATGTTTCTGGCTGAGTTAGCATTTGAATCTGCAGACTGAGCTATGCTCAAGAGGGCCTTGGCTGTGGATGACGTATTTGTCAGATTTCTCCAGAGAAACAGAACCAAGAGGAGATGTCTGTCTATCATCTATCTATCTAGACTGTCCTCCCTGCTGTGCGTGGGCCTCCTCCAATCAGTTGAAGGCTGAGTAAGTGAAAGACTGAGTAAGAAAGAATTCTCTCTCTGCCTGACTACATTTGGGCTTGGTCATTGGTGTTTTCCTGCCTTTGGACTCAGACTAAAACTATAGCATTGGCTCTGTTGGGTCTCCTGGTTGCAGATGGTAGATCTTCAGACTTTCTGGCCTCCATAACCCCATGAACCAATTGCTTAGAGCACCTCTCCCTTCCATGCTCTCTCCCTTCCCCCACCCCCTGCTCTCTCTTTCTCCTCTGATAGATAGATAGATAGATAGATAGATAGATAGATAGATAGATAGATATAGATAATAGACAGACATCTCCTCTTGGTTCTGTCTCTCTGGGGAAATCTGACAATTATATCATCCACAGCTAAGCTCCTCTGAGCATAGCTGCAAAACCACTCACCAAGGCGGCCCCTCCATGCAAAGCAGGCCCCACGTGGCTGGCTCGGAGAGCACTGGCCAAAGTCCCCAAACTAGGAAGGAAGGTCTCTTAGTTCTTCCTGTCACTGAGGAAGAGACCATGCTCTTGCATCTTGGTGGGGCGGGGGGTGAATTTTTGTACATAAATCCAAGACTAAGGAGCAGCTTGAAAAGAGTTTCCAGGGACCGTTTGGTCCTGTTCATCTCTGGAGAGAATTCGAATGGCAGCAAAATGTGACAAAAACATATTAAACGTGTTCCCATCATTGACAATAATCTTTGAGCACAACAGTTTAATTCAGAAGAGTTCATTCGCCCAGAGAAGTTTTCTCTCCCATTATTGGCTTTTGATCTTATTCATGTCATCTGTTTCTAGAAAAGAAATTTACAAGTATTCTTCTATAAGTCCTTCCACCTCTTTTAAATAGGAAAACAGTTGCAATCCCAGAAAGCTTCCCGTCACTCATCTCTTTCCGGCACGGGTAGGTAACAGTGTGCGACGCCAGTAAATTCGATAAAGTAAGAGTTTGCCAGTTTTCTGTGCTTGCGGAGGGGAGAGAAGACCACTTCCCCGTCCCGGGCCCCCAGGCTCCCCGCGCTCCTGCCTTCTGCAGGCCTGAGAGAGCACGCCGCCCGTCGCGGGAGCCCGACAGGAAGGCACTCCTGAGCTGTTCAGGCCGTGGCAGCGTCTTTACTCTCGAGACAGGCACATTAGTCTGATGTTAGCGAATCTCCTTAATTGAATTGCCTGCATAAATTGCAAGACGGGGTGGACAAGTGATAGGGAAAAAATGTGGGTTTTTTTCCCTCTAAAAAGAACCAAAATATGTAAACAGCCCATCATGCAGGAAGAAGCGTATGTGCCTTGTATTGAAAGGGGAAAAATCCTTTGGAGAAATGGGAGGATAGCACAGGGTAGAAGCCGCTAGTCTTCTATAGCGGACAGCCCCGAGTGGTAGAGGCCATTATTTCTTGCATTTTCAGAGCAAATGAACTTGACAGATGGCCGTGTCACCCAAACCCCCACCTACCAACTTGATTATGCAGAAAACAATACAATGGAGAAGAAATCATTACTGAAGGAACCTGGTTAGTCCACAGAGGGCCAGGGAAGGCAGAAGAACAAAATTACAGTGGTGGAATTGAACAGCAAGAATGCATTTAACATAAAGTGGGTTATAGCAAGGCAATCAGTCATGGCTAAAGCTATTGTCTGAGCTTGCTTGCATGGTATATGAAGTCATCTGTCATCTCCCACGGAATTTATGCTTAGTTTATAGGAGAAACTACAAAGGTTTTGCCAGGACATGTCTAGGTAGCCTTACGTAGCCCAAATGTGGATCCACAGAAAGACAATGGTGGGCATTCTCGGTGCTCTGCTGCCGTCCGTGTTTGGGAGGCTACGATCATGCCCCGTCAGATGCCCCCAAGACCCGAGCAAGGCGGTTTGCAGGAAGTTCAGGACCTGCTTCCTTCAGCTTCTGCAGAGAACAAGCTGCTCACGCCGGCATCGGGCTGAGAAGATGCAAGGCCAAAGTTCAGACAGGGCTTCATAGAAGTTGGAAAAGGATGGAGTCTTAAGTTCAGAAAGACAGACCTCTCCTGTATGTGGCCACGTACATTTGTAAGAACAGCTCAACTCTGAAGAAATAGGCAGTGTCGGCCATGTGACGGCCGGCCGGGATAAATGGCTGATGCCATTCCAGGTGTATCAACTCCCAGCGCCAAAGCAGGTGTTTCCAGACCACTGAAGACTTCTTAGGAATAAGGCAGCTTTCCTGCTCCTTTCCTGAAAATTGGTGGGATTTTGCCGCCTTTATGTATTTCTGCCTGGAGCTTCTCCCATCAGAGAGCCTCCTCCCCATCTGTCCCTGCTTCTTGAGGCCATTACCACGCTGTGGACCCCGCTCGAGCTCACCAGCCGGCCGCCGGCCTGCTCAGCGCACGGCTCGCAGCTCTGTTGTCACGAGACCCCGTTCCTCCCGGCGCTGCAGTGGCTTTGGTCGTGTCCCAGCTCTGCCAGTAGAACGCCCGTTCCCAGGACAGGGGGCGCGTCGTGTGCGTCCGCCTCAGGAGCTGTCATCCCCCTGCACAACCTCGGTACGCATGCCTGTGGCGTCTCTGCCGAGCCTGTCCGTCCGCGAACGCTGTGCCCTTTCGCGCAACACCGTAATACCCACAGAAAACATTCAGATGTGCAGGTGCTTCCTGATTTGCCAACTTGATTTTGTATAATTTTAATTCACTTGTACGACATTAATATAATTAGATTACATGTTATCTACAATAATATATATTATAATTTAATGTATTAAAAATTAATATGGGTAATAATTCGTTGACTTTAGTTATATGAAAGTTGTCAAAAATTGACCTAGGAATCAAAGTGCTTTCCCAGAGCATTGGCTCTATCTGATTATCTACTGTTATCTTTACAGACACTCGTGACCAATGGCTTCCGTCCTCCTTCCACCTTTACTTGATGAAAGATACCTATCTGGCACCGTTAGAACAAGGATCTGTTTGTGCGCCATGTCAAACCAAAGAACAAACAAGAACATTTATCTTAGACAATTCTGACTTAGAGAAGTCCAGTTCAGAGTCCCTTGTTCAAGCCTCTCTACGGAATGTGTTTTCCCAGATTGGAAGCCAATGAGCAGAGGATAGATCTCATTTACCTAAAGTAGCTCAAACAGACTGCCATGAAATCACATTTGCTGGTGATTACGAGGCTCAGGAGAATGCAGAAGTCTGTGTTCAGTTTTCCTCGAGTGGAAGGGCTGCCCATCCTGGGGCAGAAAGTGGCACCGTGTCTCCAAAACAGCCACCAGACCTCGAAGCCTCAGGGATGCAGCCTTTAAAGGAGGCGGTCCTGGTGGCCAATTGCCTGCCACGGGCAGACTCCGACCTTCGCCTCTGGCTCCCTGGCAAGAAGACGCTGTTGGATGTCCCCTCAGAGCCCCGCTGCGTGCCAGGTGTGTCCTCGCTGGGGACAGTCCCTGATCTCTGAGACGGCTGGCTCTTTGAGCCGGAGCATCCCGGCCGGGCCCGATGGAGGAGCCGAGGGGCACAGCGGGGCACAGCCCAGAGCGAACTGGGCGGTTCTGGGTTCTGTGACTCTCACGTCTCTTTACACTGGGATGAGCAGCCTGGCTGACGTCTTGATTGTGGCCCAGTGAGACCCGTTGAAACTTTAGGTGGGTCCCCAGCCCTCTGGGGACAAGAGTCATCTCTGGAATTCACCTGCATAGCCCCAGAGGGGCTGAGCACACTTGTACATGGAGGTTCTGACAGTGACAAGGTGTGAGCAGGCGTGGGGGCTCCTCAGATACCCCCGAAGGGTCGGCTTGACCACAGTGGCCAGAACAGGTCAGTGCTGACTGGAGGACAGGGGCCCTGCTCATGGTCTGCATCTGCAGCTGTGTCCTTGTCGGGGCCATCCTCCAGGTTTGTGGGTGCGTGTCCCTTGGGTACTTGTGGGGGGGACGATTCCAGCTTTCCTGAGACTACCGGCCCCGAGTTCAACCCCTCATAATGCCACCCTCAGAATCATCCTGTCGGCTGCCCCAAATGCCCACACGCAGAAATCCCTTTCCCCGCACACATTCTGCCCGAGACGCTAGGACAGAGAACCCGGGCCTCGGTTAGGACGTCTGGGGGCTCATCTCTGCCTCGTCACGATCTGCACAGATACACTGACGGTGTCCTCCACGAAATAAAGCATCTGTGAGTCTGAACCTTAGGAGTTGTCTACTCAATGCCACAGACCTGACCCATGATGGCTTTTCTCAGGACCAGAAACTTAACAATCTCCTCCAACCCCAAATAATAATAGTAATAATTACTATTACCTCTTCCTTCATGACAGGTTAGGTCTGGGAGTCAGAATCAACAATTGCGTCCTGGTGGAATAAAGCCGGGTTCTGGGACATGTCTGCTCAGATGTGGTTTGGGGGCACGGCCCCCCTACAGCCACGGGTGGGACTGCGGGTGTGTCCCATACACCCTGAGGGACTCACCCGCTGTAGTTCTTGCTGAACTTGTCTGGGATTTGCGGGGCCTCACGGGGACTTCTGGCTGGCGGGGGCGCATGGGCCACCCAGACCGGACCTGAAGGCCTCCTGGCTGCTCGCAAGGCTGCCCCCTTGAAGCTGTGGTCCAGCTTCATACCCGAAGGTCACGGCCAGGGCGAAGGGAATTGTGGGCGAAGGAGAACAAATACTCGGTTCGGCAGTATCCATTGCTGAGGTGCCAACCCCGGTTTGGACAGAGAACCAAGGAGTCTGAACAGTGGCTTAGTGGGTGGCAGCCTTCACCTCTGCTCCCCCCCACCCCTCCAGGGCAAACTGGGGCATGCTCAGCTCAGCAGCGATGACCCACGGGGGGCTGAGGTAAACACCCACTGCCCCTCTTCGGGGCTCATTGCACGTTTGCTGCAAACTTGACTTGTTGGACGGTCAGACCCAGATGAAAAGAGCAGAGGTGGCCTTCTGCTCAGGACGTCCTGCCATGGTACCTGGAGTCCCTGATTTCCATGGCTGAGAGACCCATAATCCACTCAACGGCCACGAAGAGAAAAGTTAGCGCACAGACATGAATCATTTAACGCCCTGGTGCCCACATAGTCCGCAGAGCAGCATGACAACACCTTCCCAGTCCATTCACAGAAGGCACTCCTCAACTGTCGTTATTTCCTGGGGCCTCTGGCTCTTTCAGCTCATCTCCGGCTACGTGGACCATGGGAATGTGCCCAGCAAGTCAGAAACATGAGAGACCAGCAGGAAGAGGAATGGGGTCCCCGTAGAGCTGCACGACGAAGCCAAACATCCGTGGAAGGGCTGCGTCTCTATCACCGGTAGGCCCCCCGAGAGTGATGGGGCCCCCGGATGGCAAGGCTCCCAGCCCTTCCCGGCTGCACGCCCTGCCCCATCTTCTTCCCCAGGCTGGCGGATGACTCAAGGGGCTCACACTTGACACTTGGCTGCCCCAGCTCTTGATGCGCTCTGCCTGCCTCCCTCCTGGCATTTTCAAGGCGTCCAGCATCTTCACCGTGAGCAGGTGCAGCCCCATGCCTGCCATCACCCCTCCTTGCCCATGAGGCCACACCAGGCTTGCTAGCTTCCTTCCAAACTGATAGAGAAAACCTTGGTGATGTAGTCAGCGCTCCGCAAACATTCTCTCAGATGGGTACGTTTGTGTGCTGTGCCCAATGTGGGGGCTCGGACACTGGGTGCCATGAACAGGCCTGCTTCCGTCTGAGCACCTAGAGCATCTTCAGAATCTTGGGCCTAGCCTGGGGTACCAGTGAAGGACAAGCTAGCTGTGGGTGACCTGGGAACCCCTGGACAGGATGAGAAAGCGAAGAATCCTTCCCTGAAAGAAATGAAACTGACGTAAATGGGAATTTACTGGAAGGCTAACGACCCTGGAGGTTTGGAAAAGAGGAAAGAGAGGGCTCAGGAAATAGCCTCTGAGCTGTCACCTTAGCGAGGGGCCTGAAACCGTGATGTTCTCCTGCTCTGTACTCGAAGTCCCCAGACCCAGCACCGAGTACGGGCTTGGCCGAGCCCAGAGCTCATATCCACAGCCTCTGTCCCCCGGGCACTTTCCTCTAAGACTGCACATATCCACAGACAGGAAGTTTGCCAAAAGGAGCATCGCGTCCGTGGGAAGGGGAAGGAGGCTGCATAACCCATCCCAGGCTGCTGTGCAGGAATCCTGACCAGGCTGTGCTCTGGACGCGTTTGAGACCGAGCATTCTCCGGTCCCTAAGTCTCCAGGGATGCTTTTGCTGGGATCTGGAAGCAGATGTGTCTGTGGCTACAGGTTGCCTACTTATGAACTCGCCCAACTTTTGAGCTTCACAAAAATACGTTAGATACTGCGATTGGTATCTGCATAGGACACTTCGTTCTTTTTAGGGACAATTTAATTGTGCCTGTCGAGTTAGGATCAAAAAGAAAAAGTAATGGCATGAGACATATGTGGAGTAATGACATGAAATTGTAATGGGTGGTCTAGGCTGATATGGGGGAGGGGGAGAACTGGCCTGCAAGGCTTATTTACCCATCGAAGAATTTCCACAACAATCTTCACAATGGAGTTTAACACAACTCAGGAGAACATGCAGTTAAGAGCAATCTTGTATCGGCAGGAAATAGACCAGATGACAAAAATCTAATGCATGCATTTCTGTGATTTCACGACACATATCTGCAGAGTTCAGGGCTCTGGCTTTAATTTGGAGACAGCCCACTGATGGCAGCAGTGAGAATGCCTCAAAATAATGTCACATTTCAGGGCTGTGAGGCGGAACATCCACACATGCCGAAAGAGCAGAGACCCAAGAGCAAAGGTCAACGGAAAAGTCCTAGACTCAGTCCTGCCTTCCGGCCGTTCAGAGACATCCCCCCGTGGCAGCTCCCCTGTGGTGGGCGGCCGAGGGAGGCAGCCCACACTGCTCCGAGCCGGAAGGACTGGAGTCCACACTCGGTCTCCAGACTTGGGGGCTAGCAGCCGAGGGTGAGGAGATGCGGAACGCACGGTGCCCTAGCAGAGCTCCCTCCAAGCCCGGTCTGAGATGCAGGACCCTCACCTGAGCGGGGGAGAGGGATGGGGAGAGTGAAACAGGACAGATCCTTCAGGGAGCCCTGAAGCCTGCTTGCACCCCAAGTGAGCACCCTAGAAGGGGGGCCGGACTTCTGTGCCCTGGAGGAGGGGCACGGCCCCAGGGGAGGTGGACCTGGTTACCAGGAGAGGGGTCTTGACCATCGGGGGAGTGGGCTGAGCACCCACAGCACCCGGCAGGGCTCTAGCTGTGCCTTCATCTCCCTCCCCCTCTACCCTCTGTTTTTAACACAAATTGAGTGTGGAATAATTTGAGAGTTACAGAGTACAGAGAATCCCCATATCCCCAGCACCACCTGCCCTGTTTCCCATCTTCCCTCCTCTGCGTCCGCTGTCTCTTCCTGAGGCAGTCGTTCGTGGTGTGAAGAGCAGGAGACAGAGGTGGGGAGGTAGCTCCTCAGGTTCCCCATGTCCACTTGCAGAGGGGATTGACAAAGCTCATGTTGCAGGAACAGTGTGGTCCACGCAGTTCATGGGACCTCGCGATGCCTCAGCTGCAGAATCTGACCCGTCCATGTCGTCGAAGGCTGCAGACGCCAGCTTGCAGGGGTCGGTAAGGTGGGCGGTTAACTGGCCAGAGCCCTTAGTGGTTGTGCATGCGCCCGGGAGTGGGAGGAGGGTTTCCCAGAGTCAGCCCCGCTTTGTCCATCTGTCCTGCCCCTGTCGGCTCTGTCCCGTCAGTGAGGACCTTCCCGCTGCTGACGGCAGGCCTTACCTCTGGGAACATTCTTCCTGGTGTAAGAAACTGCAAAGCTACAGAACAAGCCGGTGGAGAAATGATTTCGCTCACATCTTCCTGCCTGTGACGGGGCCATGCGGTCCTTCTGGGGGCTTTCCTACTCCCACGTCACCGGCATTCCTCCCCCCGAATGCGCACGGTTACCCGCCTTCCGCTCCCATCCCTGCACTGCACACATCCCAAGCCGCGGAGCTGGCGGTCCCATGGCCGTCTCAGTGGGTTCTGGGGTCTTCCCTTTCCCAGGATCAGCATTGTGATGTCACCCTGAGATGCAGGGACCTCAGTACCCCCCACCTGTCCTCACTATGAGGTCACCTTCTGCTGACTCCAAATCTTCTGGACGGTTCCTTTCCCCCTAGATTTTCTTACCTGAGATTTCACCTCTTGCGCCAGGACGCCAAGCACCACAATGTCTACCGCAAGCTGGGATTCTCCCTTACCCGCGTCAACGTGGGAAGCCTCAGACCATTGGCTTCACCTCCTTCCAGCTGGGCTAAGGCGCTCTCCCACGCCTCGGACACGACCTGAGGGCACCCCAATTCGGCTAAACATGCAGTATCTCAGGAAAGCCTAAGGCACGGCTTCGATAGGTCTGTCTTCATGTCCGGAGCTCCGCAGTGATGCGTTTTGATCACATCAGAAGCCCCCAAATACAAGTCCTTATCACAGATCTGCTCCTCATAAATGCCCTGATATTTTAGGCAAAACTCTGTGAGCAAATGCGTTTCCCTTTGGCGAGGGTCCAGAACTCACATCAAATTTTGAAGGGAAAACACGTGTCTATGACCAAAGGGTAGGAAGGATTGTTCTGCATCTAGAGACGAGCGTGAGTCCAGACAACACTCGATAAATGCCCCGTGCAAACAATGAGCTGGATTACAGCCCAGGAGCCACCAGAAGAGCTGCAGGCTCTGTGGTGGGCTTGTGGGGCTCCCTCCCCCCCGACAAAGAGCTGCCCTCAGCACGGGGCACAGCGACCTGGGTCTGCCCCTCTGCTGGCCACACGGGACCCGAGGCAGGGACAGATGGCGCAGGTCCCGTCAGCCCACGTTCCCCATGCAGGGGCGTCCAGGGCAGCATGAAGTGGGGCACGGAGCGGTGATGGCCGTGCGGGGTGGCCCTGGGCTGCAGAGGACCCGGGCTGGGTCATCTGGGGTCAGCACAAATGGACTCTGCGCACCAGCCTTCCTTAGGTCCGAGCCCCGTAGCTGCACACGGCCTGGGACCTGGAACCTGTCGCCTCAGCACCAGGATGGGAACGTTGGCGTGGTTGCCGCTTTGAGACCCAGCCGCCGTCCCAACCATCTGCAGAGCCGTCTGCACCCAGCGCCAGGCCCACCTGCTGTCTACCTGCTCTGGGAGGAGCCTCCCGCTCTGGCTCCCGCACTCAGGGGCAGATGTCCTGGCCTGGCCCCGTGGTGCTAGTTAATCTGTGTGTTTACTTGGTTTTAGTTGGACACACATCTTCCTGTCACAGTCCGTCCCCTGTGTCCGTGTTTGGAGGCCGGCCGCGTGTCAGCTCCCTGGGACTCCATGACAGGTCCCCTCAGCTCTGTGGCGCTCGGACAGAAGCGTGTGTGCTCTGACCCGCCGGAGCCCCGAGGCTGCATGGGGTGGCTGGGGCCATGCTCCTCCAGAGGCTCCGGGGGTCCTCCCCTGCTCCCGGGCCCCAGTCCCCATCTTTGCCCGCACTAACACGCCCTCTCACTCCGCGGGTCAGCTCAGCTTCCCTGCTTCCTCCCTGGACCGGCGAGGCCTGCGTCCTGTCCCTGCAGCGTCCATGCTGACCCTGTAACTCCCGGTGTGACTGCTTTGGAGATGGGCTCATTAGCCGGTAACTACGGCTAAATAGGGTGGTAAGGGCGGGGGCTTAATCCAACAGGTCCAGTGTCCTATGAGAAGAGAAGGGTCTCCCTGGCTCCTTCCTCCCTTCCTCTCCATCCCTCCCTCTCTGTCTCCGTCCCTCTCTCCGCACCCCCCACACTTCCACGCACCATGGAAAGGCCATGTCAGGACATGGTGAGGAGGTAGCCCTCAATAAGCCAGGCGTTGGGGCCTCCCCAGGAACTGAACTGACCTTGATCATCCGGCCTTCAGAGCTGGGACAATAACGTTGAGGCCCCGGGTGGTGGTATTTGATTCTGCAGCCCCAGCTGCCTAATGCTCGAAACCTCGCACCAGCGTGCTCACTGCTCAGCCCCATCCGGGACGTCTCGTCTCCAGATCCTTAACCAGACCTGCGAAGACCTTTCTCAAACACCCTCACGCTGGGTTAATGAACAGCGTACCATTCTGAGCACCATGGCCAACACGGACACTTCGTACGCTCCGCTTTGCTGAGGACAACACCGAAAGAAGCAAACACAAGGGAGGCGCGTGCGCCATGTTTCCAAGGATGAGCCAAGATTCATGCCAACTCTCCGGATGTCTGTGGCTGGACCCGTTCCTCGAAGGACAGAGACCCTCCCACTCCTTCTATGTCAACCCGTTTTAAAATGTCTTTTGCTTAGAACAAGAACATACAGAACATGAGAAATACATGTTTGTTGAGTGAAGTCATGAATTCTACACAGCGAGGGCCGAGGAGGACGAGCCTGTGAAGGAACACAGGGGGCCGGGAATTCTGGATGCAGCACAAGAATGAAAACAAGTGTGGTCAGATCAAGGCTCATCCCACCCGAGAGACGAAGGGTCCCGGAGCAGGAGGGGGGCCTCCCCAAAGATGCAGATGCAGGGGAAAGGACGTGGATGGGGGACAGCCACCTCACACGCCTCGACCCCATCTTCACTTGTGGAAACGCACTGGGACCAGTGGCCCCGGGCGGCTAGAACCTATCCTTCTCCTGAAAGTTCCATTCTGTTTTCAGCTATGAGAGAACTTTTCATCATATTCAGCTGCACTCAGCCTTCTAGTGCAATCTACTGGCAGGGCTTACGTCTAACGCTTTGTCATGCCAAGAATAATCTGGAGCCTCTCCTAGAGGGGTCAGTCCCTCCGAGGCCTCCTTCCAGGCGAGACCCCGTACATCAGTCAACAGACTTTAAACATCCTCCAACTTTGTGCAAAGATCATGCTTAGGGCCCCGTCAGTAGTGAAGAATGTATTGTTTTCAGACTTGGCCCCATTGTGAGCTAACGGACAACACTGGTAATAAACCACCCCGAGCATTCATAATTACAGAGAGAGCTAAGTGGTCAGGGAGGCCTTCTGGAAGGAGGCGACATTTTCAGCTGAGAACTGAATGAGATGAAGACAGGACTTCCGGGGCAGAAGGAGGGCGCTCCAGGCTGCATGGCCCAAAGTGTCCAGATGACAGGGAGCTCAGCAAGGTGGGACAACTGGAGGCCAGAGGCCAGGGAAGTGGAAGAGGCTGCTGGATCCCACCCTGGACCCTCTGCAGGTAAACACGGAGCCCTCTGCTGGGGAGTGAGAGGGGGCACCCTGTGGAGTCTCTCCTGTCTTTGTAGGGCCTTGGTGTCTGCACGTACGCACACGTCCGTAGAGATTGCAGGTGCGTGCTCACAGGTGGGGCTAAGGAGGAAGAGCCACGCCCAGGCTGGGAGGACTCCCTCCTCGAGCAGAGACCTCTCTGTTCCTGGGAGCACGGAGGAAGAACTCAGGCTGGTGCTTGCAAGGATCCTGCGGAGGGGCTCAAAGCACCTTCCAAACCCAAGACCTACCACTCGCCGCATCCCGGGGGTTAGAGGCAGGCTGAACCGGCGGCCCACATGTAAAGGGCTGGAGCAAGGACACGGGCCTTCAGGACCTGCTGGCCCGCCCGCCGGACCTGTGGCTTCACAGCTTACACCCTCTGTGCCCTCACCCCTGTCACGACCGCGGCCCCTGCCCGCCCTGCTGTGGCTGACTGCATTGTGTGCAAGCCCGGCCGGGCCGCTGATCAGACGAGGGGGCCTGGGCGGTTCACGGCAGTTCCTCAGCACGCCCCGCAAGGCACGCCTCGGCGGGGTCTGCAGGTCAATAACGCTGCCTTCATATATTCAGGGAGGCACATCTTTACTGAGGAGCCGGGGACAGCTCTATCAGCATAACTTTTTAAAATAGTGACATAAGTATCTATCATTTCACTATATATGAATTTTTTAATATTTCCAATATAGATGATGCTGAATGTGGAATTTCACGAGATGTGATTCCACTTAGCCCGGGGGCCTTTTGATTCCTCCAACGTTTTTTTTTATCAGGTTTCATCAGCTTTATTGGAAAATGGGCTAGGGCCTTATTGGAAGGCGGGTGGAAATTTGTCAAACACTTAGCCATGCTATCCGTCTCAAGCACAATCGTTGCTGCAGATTATTGCGCGGGTGTTTGGATTTTGAGAGCTCCTAGAATGTTCTGTCCCCGAAAAGAAATACGGGTAACACAGTATGAAAATTCTCCTTTACATACATAGGGACTGACGCGGAGAGGTGGCGGGGCAGGAATGAAGGGGGCAGATGTGGCTACAGCACATGGACTGGAATTCAGGAGGATGACCATTTTTAAGCTGGAATGAGGGAGGCCTGAGAAGGTGGAAAATACTTCCTAAATGAGCAAGTGTAAGATGGAATTTGTGTCTCCAAAGGGACACTGAAGAGAGATCCGGGGGTGACCATTGAATTTGGGGGAAAATAGCCATTTTTAGAGGGTGGGGTGAAAAGGAAGAACGAGAACAGGACAGGCGGGGTGTGGTTTGGGAGGTGCCCTCAGGGTGTGGGTTTCGGGGGGCTGCTCAATAGCACTGGACGCTGCAGGGAGGCTCTGCTTCTGGTCACTGGGGAGACTGGAGCAGTGGTGTCAAGTGGGGCTCCCAGACCAGCGGCGGTGTGGGCTCCTGGGAACCTGTGAGAATACCTGGGGGCCCCCCACACACGCTGAAGGAGAGACTCTGGGCTGGGGCTGAGCAGTGTGATTGAACAAGCCGCCCAGGGGATCCCCACACACGCTCGATGGAGACCAGGGCCCCGGGACTCAGTTCCCGCAGGTAGTGGGAGGGCACCCCCGTACACCTGCCCGGGGATGGGGTGCGGGGATGGGAGTCGGTTCCCGAGAGCACACCTGTCCTCTGAGTGCAGGAAGGAGGGCAGGGCTGCACAAGCCTACAGCTGGTTATGGAGGCAGGAGGACAAACCATCACCTTCATTGGCTTCTCCTGATACGAGGCAGGGAACACTCTTCCCCGGCTGGGACGGCCCAGCACAAGTCTACGGCGTCCTCTGGATGCTGCAGCTGCCCACAGGGAAGGCTGGGATGAAAAGAGCCCACTGTACGCCATGCAATGTAGCTGAAGTCCTCTCCCTGCCTCAGACGCCAGGAGGCTGGGGGCTTCCCTGAGCAAGACTGGGGGGCGTTTTCTATACTATTGATGACTTCATCAGCATTTTGGCCCCACGGAAGTTAAAAGTCCCATGGAAAGCTGACCAGAGGAATTTTAAAATATCGATTTCTTTGCAGCACAAGGGCATGCTTTATATCTTTTCAAATGTCTGCAAATCTTCAGTCACCACAATAGAGTCCAAAAGATATGTAATAACTGTTTTAAGGAAACCGGGAGCCACTGCTGTTGAGAAGGCATTCTGTTCAAGCAGAGACGTAGCGGCCTAGAGCCCGTCGAGCCGCGGTGTTTGGGCCTCTCTGTGCACGGCCCCCTGCAGGGCTACCTGGACCAGCTCGGCGGGTACCGGGCGGCGTGGGAACCCGCGGCTGCAGACAGGGCGGTGGCAGGTGGACGGCGGGTTCACACAGCAGTAAGGAGCGTCGGGACCCAGAGCTCGGGAGCCAGGCCGTTCCTGCACGTGTGAGGGGTGCTTCCCAGGTACTTAGTGTCTCTCCGCAGCAAGCCAAAAATCAAATAGAAACCATCAAATAGAAAGGAGAGAGGACCGGGAGATGGGAAGAGAAGGGAGAAGAGGGAGAAAGGAGTGTTTCTGTAATCAATGGAGGAGGCCTGGCTCTGTGGATTTGGTGGCGGCTGCCACAGGCTTCGGGCCCGCAGAGACTCTGTTGGTTCCCTAAAATGTCCCCTCCCTGCCCCCACTGTGGTTTAAACTTCGCCGTGATAACCCACAGAACACAACGAGCTCCTGGAAGGGTCCTTAGGGAACGGTCCCTAGGCTGACAGTGCTGTAGAGACTTGGGGACACTTCCGTGGACCCCAGGAGCCCCGGAGGCACGTCTTCCTCCCGTGGACCTCTCAGGCCCTATCCTGGGTGGGAGATGCAGAAGCAGGTCAGCCTGGCGGCACAGTCCAAGGAAGGAGGCCATGTGCGAGAATTCTGCAGGCGAAAGTGTTCTTCGACAGGTGCGGGGAAGGAAAGACATTCTCATTTGAGCGAAAACAGAGAAACAGAGTTTCCAGGACACCTGCATTACAAGAAGTGGTAAAGGATATTCTTTGGGCTGAAGGAACACATTTCTATACGGTAACACATCTAGAGGAGGAAATGAAGAGCATCAGGAAGGGCAAATATGCAGGCAAATACAAAATAATGATGTAATTAACTTAAATTTTCCAGGGAACAGGGCAAAGATTTGGGAATGTGTTTTCGAAATTGCCCTTCATTATGCTTCTCCATTTGAAACAAAACTATTGATTTTTTAGCTCTACAAAAAAAAAAAAAGGCAATAAAGATTATTTAGTCTAATGCTCTAATGTTTTCAGTTTAAAATTCAGCAGTCACTTTCCAGTCCTCCAGCTACAGCGAAGTGTTGCTCAAGCAGAGTTTTCTTGCCCAACGCGTGCAAGCCCTCTTCCCATGGGCCTTCCTGTCGTGGGACCACATGGCAGAAGATGCTCCACAGTCAGGGTGACAAAGCTCAGGACAGCCCACGGGAGCTCCCAGAACTCGAGGTGTCCACCCGACTCCCCCTGAGGACCCACATGATGCTGATGGTCCTTCCCTGGGCCGCCCAGCATCACCCCCTCGTGGGACCGCCTCCGTCCTCCCACTCACTCAGGAGCACATCTTCCATTCCTCAGGTATGCATTGAGCACCTGCTGTATGCGGGGTGAGGCGCCAGGGGCAGGAGACTCCCCGTGAGTGACAAGACCCTCCCAGAGGCTGCCCCTGTGACTCCGTCCTGCTCCACCAATCCCAAACACTCGCCTATGTGGAGGCTGCTCTCGCTGGGCTGTCTGGGTGGTAGGACTATGGGGAGCCCTCTGTGCACCCCCCAACGTAGATGGCGGCGGTGCAGAAGGAAGATAGAACCCTGGTTAGACTTCACCACGAGCCACCGTGGCCACTGCTGCAGAGTCCCACAGATGTCCCCTCGGGCTCGCTGCTTCTGTGAACCTCGTAGGCTTGTACCTCAAAGCCCCTCTCCGCCAGAGGTGTTTCTCAAGCCTGGGAGTGTGTGGGGCCCATTTGAGGAGCAGCCCGGGGGTACAGGAGGATTAACTCCCCAGGAACGACCCTGTTTCCTGCAGTGGTGCACACGGTGCCCCGGGTCAACGTGGGACTGAAATCAAGCTGTCCTCAGCGCTCACCTGCCCGTCGATGCGTCCTCCGCCGGCCTCCCCCGTCATCTCTTCCTCATTCCTCTGCTGCTGTTCTCCCAAACACGTCTGCCTACACCCACGCCCTGTCTCGGGTCGGCTTCGGGGGACTCACACCAGGACTGCCACCAAGCTGACGGGCACGCACCCTGGCTCCCCGCCTCCCCGCCGTGCTGTGGCTTCTTTATCGGTCTCCTGCCATAGAGCTTGTTCTTCACCCCCGCGGCCCTTCTCTAGCAAGTTGGAACAAGGAACACGTTCCCCAGCAGCCATGTGAGTGCGGCTCCCTGCCGTTCTAAACCTTGTAACCAGCCCCGAGCTGCCCCCTGGGCTCGCCTTCGTGGTGAGTCGAGGTCTAGCCAACGGGTCTGGGAAGTGGTCACTGCCCCCCAGCTGCGCAGGGTCTCGATCACAGACCCCAGCCACAGAGAACAAGCCACTTTCCCTCCCATAGGCTTGTTTATTTACATCCAATTCATGATAGCTTAAACGAGCGAAGTCAGATTGTCAGCTCCAACTGCTTGATCTACTGCCCAGAATCCTTTGCACACCTTTTGATAAGAAACTCTAAGCTGAGCAAAATGTGCTCTGTGGTGGCAACTGCCCGTGCATTCGCACACTCGTCAGGCTCAGCCCAGCAGCCGCTTGCAAGCGAAATGCAGGAGGTGGAAATGTTTTCTTTAATTTTTTCCAGCATTTCTGTGTATTTATTTCAGTGTTCGCAAAAACTCTGTAACTCAGAAAAGGGCCTCTGGGTGTACATAAAATACCTACACATCACATGTCCAGTGTCAGGCAAACTGGAAGCTGCCCAGCGAGCCCAATCCGCCCTGTGAGTTTTGACAAAACCACCAAGAACACACTTCTGCGGGTGCTTTTGCTGCTTTCTAATCAATTTGAACATTTCTTTCATTCAAAGACTAGAGGTGCCTTAATATCCAGGGCAGGCATGATGTCACAGAGGGACGGGACTTCCTGCAGAACTGGATAATGTTCCTCACAAATTATTCTGGCCAGGGGAAGTTGTGACTTAGTTTTGTGAGTTGGGGGGAGTGGATTTTAAGGTATATACTTACATTTTATTTTTGTACTTCATTCTGAAGAAGGTTTTGTCTTAGGAATCGATTACTGCCAACAGCTCCCCGCAAAATCTAGGGATTGAAGACTGAACCACACTGTCTCAGTGCCAGGCATCCCACGGGCGGGAATCACGGCGTCGGCGTCGGCGGGCTGTGGCCAGGTCACCGGGCAGCTGGGTCAGGACCCCTTCCGTGCCCACCCCGCACCTGTCCACAGCACTCAGGTCTCAAGGGCGGTTGGACGGGAGCCTCAGGTGCCAGCATCCAGAAACCACATTGTTGGTACCAATTTGCAGAAGAACCCATAGTGTGCACTATGCTCTGTTTCCTAATCAAATGGTTTCCAACCATAAATTATTTCAAACAAGTTTGTTTTCACTTTTACAGTGAATCCTATCCCACTGGGAGTCCTAAGCCAAACAGGCCTCTGGACGGGGCCGCTCAGGGTCTTGCCGAGCCCTGCGAGGGTGCGGATGCACGTCACTTCAGGAGATGCCGGCAGGCGGGTGGCCGCGTGGGAGACCTGGAAGATGGGGGTGAGTCGTCAGGGCCCCCTCGGGGTGGCCTCCACCTGCAGGAGGCTCTGCTCCTCCCTTTGTAAATGAGGAGAGTTGAAATAAAGGATCTTTCTGGTGCTGTGGTCTTAGTCTGACAGGGCCACCATGACAGTAGCAGGGACTGGGGGCTGACGACCAGCATGCCCTTACTCCCCAGGGTCTGCAGGCTGAGAGGCCCAGATCAAGGCACCTGCCGCTTCAGGGTCTTCCTGGTTCATGGATGGCTATCTTCTTGCTGTGCCCTCCCCTGGCAGAAGGGACAAGGGAGCTCTAATAAAAGGGCACCAATTCAATTCTTAAGGGCTCCACTCCCATGACCTAATCACCTCCCAAAGGCCCCACCTCCTAACGCCATCACCGTGGGGCTTAGGATTCCAGCACACGGATTTAGTGGGGGACGCGCACACTTGATGGATAGGAGGCATCTGCAGCCAACGCACCATGATTTAAAAAAAAAAAAAAAAAGAAATTCTCTTTGTTCAAAGGAATAAACATGATTCCTCCCCAGGGGTGTGTTCAGTGGGGTGAGCCAACCTCTGTGTGTGGAGACAGAGCACAGGGAGGGGACAGGGGACCACTGTTCGTGGACCACAAGCTGCACCTTGGTCTGACGCCATTCGGAGAGGTAAGGTCAAAGGGCCGTTGAGTTTGGGCCCCCCAGATGCAAACCTCAGAGTGAGGACAGGAAAGAAACCTCCCTGAGAACAGGGCCACACAGGTGGTGCATTGCACACTTGGGGGGCATTTTGCAGCGGGCAGCAGAGGCCGAGGCCTCGTCCCCGGCCATGCGTCCTCCTCACATCCCATCACTGACCCCAGAATTGCCCTGAACCCAGGCCTGGTGAAAAAGCTCTGTCTCCCTTTCAACTTGTCACCAGGGGCCGCAGTCGGCCGGGAGAGGTCCGCCCTCTGTTTCGCTTGCTAAGCCCACACAATATCCACACTTGCCTCTTCTGATTGAATCAGAAATCACTCTAAATCTATCATTCAATTTCAAAGCAAAGTGCAGTTAAATCAGCGGGCTCAGGGCTCTGGTGCTCTCTCCATGTGCCGGCTCCAGAGCCATCCGAGCCCCCTCCACCTGGGTGTGGGAGATGCGCGTCCGCTCTGCCTCTCGCAAAGGGCCCGCCGCTCCGGGCGCTCTCTGCCGTCTGGCTCGGTCTCTGCCTCTTTCCCAGTATTTACAAACTAAGCTTACAGAAAAGTATACAGCAAAATATAAGCAATGCTGCACATCAACCCTTTTCAAAGGTTCTCGGCTTTCTGTATTTGCTCCAGGGTTTTTAAAGAAGTAAAATTCTTGAAGATGATGTTGGAATCCCTCTTTTTGCTTCTTCCTTCCCGTCTGAATGTGGTGTTGACCATCCCTGTGCACAGTTTTGTACTTTTTCTACTCAGGCTGAGCCAATAAACTTTACATAGTTTCACGCGTCTGAAATCACACACGCATTTCTCTTCTGCCGTGCGTTCCGTGGCTCGACGTCATGTGTTCTGACCTATATCTCTTGATATGTGGGGCTTAATTCATATTTTTTCTTTCATTTTTTAAATGCATTTATTTTGGCTTCTTTTTTTTTTTTTTAAATTTTCTTAACTTCTTTATTTTGAAATGATCATAGGTCCCTAGGAAGTTGCAAAAACAGTCCAGAGCGCCTTGGCTCCTTCACCCAGGTTCCCCAGGGATTGCTGGTTACATAATTATACAATTTCAAAACCCGGGATTTGGCTTTGATGCAATGAATGTGGTGGTGTGAGCCATCCCATCCCAGGTGTAGATGTCTGTGACCGCGTCACAGTCGGGACCCAGGCCGGAGACAGCATCTCAAAGCTCCTTGACTCCACCCTCGGCAGTGAAACTCACCCCCTAAGTCTGGACAGCTTCTCCTCGGTTTTCCATGTTTTCCTGTGTGATCGCAAGAATATCGTACGATAGGTTGCTGTTTCCAATGGCTCGTCTTCTCGCAGGATTGTACCCTGAGGGTCCATGCAGGTGGTTGTCTGTGTGGAGCATGCCGTCCTGTGTATTGCTGACTGGTGTCCAGGATCCCCAGGAGCACGGGCCTCGGGTGGATACCCATGCGCCAGCCGACGGATGCGTGGGCTGCTTCCAGTCTGAGGCTACCGCGAATAAAGCTGCTTCGCACAATCCTGCGCAGGCTTGTGTGCGGTGTGCATTTTCTTTCCTCGGGACTACATGCCCAGAAGTGCTCTCCCTGGGTGAGGTTGTAAGGGATTTTTTGGTTGTTTCTTGGGTTTTGTTTTTTGGGAGCCTGTCCCACCGTTTCCCAGTCCCACCGTGATCGCGGCTGTCGTGATGGTCCTCACCACAGCTGCCCCACTGGGCATACACTGATACCTCACCACGGTCTCCATCACACCTCCCTCAAGGCCGGGGACGTCCAACCGGGCGCATTCCCCGTGCATCACACTCACGGTGAAATTTCTTCTCATACGTTTGCCTACTTTCTGATTGGATCAGTTGTTTCTCAGTTGATGAGTTTGGAGAATTCTTGATGTTTTCTGGGTGGGTGTCCTGGCCGGTAAGTGTTGTGTGAATGACTTCTCCTTGTCCACAGATTGCGTTCTTCATCAGAGAGCAGGAGTATTTCATTTTGATGAAGTCCAGTGGGTTGAGTATTTTTCTTTTATGAATCCGGCTTTTGACCATGCCTGAGAACTCTTCATCAAGCATTGTCCCTGAAGACGTGGAACCGGGTGGAAGGTCCCCTGAATTACTCCTTGTTGGAAGTGTGGGCTTGCTCCCCTGTTTGTGTCCAATGCCTCTGCACTGTGTTTTGTGAGGGCTGTCCTTCCTCCCTTGGACTGTTTCTGCACCTTTGTCAAAAACCAGCTGGCTGAACGAGTGTGGGGTTCTTTCTCTGGACCCTCCTCTATTGTTTGCTAAATCTCTGTCTGTGACCCTTGTCTGATATCACAAGGCTTTGGTCACCATATGTAGAGGAAGCCTTGAAATAGGAATAGAGTGATTTTTTTTTTTTTTTCAGAATTATTCTAGCTATTCAATTTCTTTGAGCTGTCATATAAATTTTAGAAAAAATCTTGTCCACAGTTACACCAAAAATCTTAACCTGTGTATCAGTTCAGGGAAAGTTGACATCATGAGCACATTGAGTTTTTCAATCCTTGAATGTGGATTATCTCCCATTTATTTAGATCGCTCTGATTCTTTCCTCTGGATTTCGTATTTTTAGCACACAATTCCACCCTACCGGGATGACTTCATTGTGACTTAACCGATTACATCTGCAATCACCCTGTTTCCAAACAGGACTTCAACACACGAATTTTATGGGTATACAATCCAAACCACAATATATCCCCACAACTGAAACAACTTGTCTCTCCTTTCTTCTTGTCCAAATCTGACTCTTCTCTCATTAAGAATTTTTCAAAGTTCTGCATTCTTCAGCGAGTAAACTAAAAACTGCCTGACTGTGGCTTCTAAAGCCAAAGCAACCTACCTCCCAACCACATTTCCTTCTTTTCCCCTTTGCACTCCTCGTCCATAAGAAGTCATTCAACAAAGAGTGGAGCTCACCAGCTCCCAGGTACTGGGACAGTGACCCAAGGGCCAAGCAAGGGTGCAGAGAAGGTAAATTCTCCAGTTACAAAAGCCGTGGTTATTTGCACATTGCCTGATACAAAGACTTCACTTTCTTTGTCCGCTTAAAGCCATAAAATAAATGTAGTTCCAAAACAATCAAAATTCTGAGACCAGAAGTCTCACTGGCCCTGCAAAGTCAGCAAATTGCACTAGTGCTCCCCGTGATTTATGCTAAGACTATATTACACTCACAGACAATAAAAATAAGGCTTGGCAAAATACACAATAGAATTTTGTACAAAAATTAAATAAATCACTAAAACCTTGTGAAGAATTATTCTGCCTCCTTCCTCCTTCCTCCTTCAGGGTTCTACTAACAATGTGCTCTCTAGGGCCAAAGGAGGCAAGCTCCTCATGCCTCCCCGAACTCTGCATAACACACTTTGCTCAAATTTACCCCATTTACCCCATGGCTCCAAAGACATTTGTGGTGCATTGAGTGGTGACCACGTCCTCGCCAGAGGAACCCATGAATAGAACCTTTTTGGGAAAATCGTCTGTGCAGATGGGATTAGGTTAAGGACATGAAGACTTCCTGGATTATGGACCCTGCATGCAGTGACAGGTGTCCTCACAAGAAAAAGGAGAGGGAGACATGAGACAAGGAGAGACGCAGATGGCGAGAGGCCCCGTGATGGTGGAGGCGGAGACTGGAGTGACGGCCACAAGCCCTGGAGCAGCTGGGGCACCCGAGGCTGGGAGACCTGTGAGGACGGATTGTCCCTCGAGTCCCTGGATGGATGGGGCCCTGCTGACACCTGGATCTCACACTTTCAGTTTCCAGAAATGTGAGAGAACATACTCCTTTTGCTTGAAGGCACCCAGCGTGTGGTCCTTTGTCACCTCTGGGCCAGGAAGCTAAGACGCTATCTATGGCCACCTTAGACTCATAAACCAAGATGGCACCAGAGGAAGCGATGTGGATGGGGGTCCCTCATGCTGTCCTGACCAGTCCCCAGACGAAGCCCACCTGCCCCTGCCCCTCAGCCAGGCCCTGGGTTCATGCTGCTGGAGTTCTAACATGAGGGCTCCCACCTCCCCGCTGAGGACAGCTCTTGCCCGGTGGGCCTTGATCTGTGCAAAGAATGCATTCGTACTGCGTAGATTCCTCGAGTGTGGGTACAGCTTACATTTGTCACTTTCAAGAAGCCGGAACCAAGAGAAACATCTGCTTTGTACTTACTTGGCCTCAGAAGGATGCATGAGGCCAGCTGAAGCCCTGGTTCCCCGGTTCCCCAGAGAGCAGCCAAGGCAGAGTGCTCAGGCTCGGGGAGCGGCTGGGGGGGGGTGTGCCTTGCTGAGCCGGTCTCTGCTACCTGCAGTGGACACATCAATCCTGTAGGCTCTGCCTGCCAGGAAACTTACGACCTGGACTTAGCAAGGGGTTTAGGGGAAGGAAGGGCATATCTACTCAGCCTGCTCCCTGGTGTCCAAATGCCACTCCACGAGAGGAGAACACCTCTCAGTCCCCAGGGGCATAGGCAGCTACAAGCCACAAGATGAGTGCAGGCCACAGGGCTACAGGGAATAAGAGCCGGTGGGGCCAGAGGCTTGAGGGGGACCCCGGAGCTGAACCACACACTGTGTTCCACCAAGTCTGGGCAGCAATCCGTGGGCCTCCCTGAAGCCTCACATGGCACCGGGCCCTCTCCTGACCCTGATCTGGAACCACATAGGGTGCAAGAGGCCAGGACACACTCTGGTGCTTCTAGTCTGGAGGGATCATCATGGTTGGCACGGAGACCAGAAGAATAGGAACAAGGCACAGCTCAGTCCCACTAATAAGAAAAGTTGTGTCTGTTCACATGTGTGTTTGTCCTATTCTAAGGACTTTGCTAAATATTGTTAAATCACTCATAGGAAGACCCTCTGACAGGTGCAGTGCTTAGGTCTGTTTATGGTAAGAAACCTGAACAGAGAGGGGTCATAGGCAGGGCCACCCAGTGGGCCAGTGTTGGGATGAGGGTGCACGGCCAGGCTGCCCAGCCTGGAGCCACACTGGATGCCTTTCCTCTCAGCCATGGCTCCCTAATAACATTAAGACCCGTAGATGAGCAGACAGACTTATAGACTTTAGTGGAAGGGGGAGCAAATGGTAAGTGTCCATGAGAAAGTAATAAAATGCCAATGGGAGCAGCAGAGAAGTGGGACTCTGGGACCCTTCCTTTCTGCAGGAAGGGTGGGCAAGCAGGGAACAGGATGTGCAAAGCCTCACCCAGCGGGGGTCCTCTTCACTGGCCGGGTCCTCCTAGGGTCCGGGTGTGAGGGCACCTCAGCACGTGCACATGACCAATGTCACTCGTGATCATCAATGCTATTTTAGGTTCTTAGCCTGAGACCCAGGGAGGTGGTAGTGGGAAGCTGACCTTCTCAAGGTCAAAGCAGGGGGCTGGGACATTGTCTGGGACTTCGGAGCACCCGAGCACCCTCCTACCTACAGCTCACGTTTCCCTTGCGTGCTCAGCGAGCCCAGCTCTCTCCCTCCTTGGACGTACTCCCAAACGGGCTCTGCTGCATTCCCACAACTCTTCTCTATTTTACTCTTTGACCTCTCCGAGACACAAGGTCACGAGATCCAGTTCCCAGTACAGGATACGTTTACCTGTTGTCACACGTCCTGCTGGGATTGTGAGCCATCAGCAGTTTTGATCTGGCTTGCTGAGCAGGTGTTGTCCTAAGCAGCTCTCGTGTTCCGCAGGAGAACGCTGTGTAAAGGACACACGGGACTCTGGGCTCAGTCCTGATGTGGAGCGTGCAATGCGATCCTGCTCCAGCCCGCACCCTAGTGGGTGGGATCGTTCCGTCCCCGAGTCACAGACACACTAGGATGACTTGGCCACCTAACTGGAGAGCATCTAATGAGATAAGAGCCCGTTTGTCAAGAGTCTGCCAGCTCCGACTTGGCGTGGGCAAAAAGTGGCTCTCGAGCACAAATGAGCCTGGGAGCCCTGTGGGGTCCTGAGCAAGCACAAGGCTTTCCCCAGGAGGAGTCAAGCACGGCACCAGGCGAGAAGGGGCAGCAGTTCAGGGAGCCAAGGGGGCGGCTCTGGGGTGGTGGCGGCAGGGATCACATCTAAGATAATTAGTGCATGGGGGCCACCAAACAAGAAAGTCTGTCCTCTGGGGGAAGGAGGGAAAGAGGAGGGAAGGTGAAGCTCGCTCCGAGAACACCTGCTTTACACGTCAGTATGGAGTTTGCAAGACGTGAACGGTGGAGATCCTGAAACCGCCAGGTGTTTACCCAGATGACCCCCTGGATCTCTAGCACTTACAGAAGTGACCAGCGCCGCTTCATTGAACTAAGGGATATCATCATGGTGTTCAAAT
Organism: Phoca vitulina; assembly: GCF_004348235.1. Lineage (NCBI taxonomy): Eukaryota > Metazoa > Chordata > Mammalia > Carnivora > Phocidae > Phoca > Phoca vitulina. The sequence continues at coordinate 2,452,067 of NW_022589720.1, forward strand.
GAGCAGAACATAATTGATTACAGAATCGTCAGACTCGTGAGGGGCTCTAAGAACACGGGCAGGTGGAGCACCTTCTGAATCACACTGGGGTGCACTGACCACAGTGCTGTTGTACCTCGGGGATCCTGTGCAGAACCAGAAGGAAAGCCCTCCGTGTTCTGCGGCCCCCAAATCAACAACCCCAACAAAGAACCATTTCTAGTTTCACCAGAGATGCTGCAGGGAGGGGCTCTCGAACCCCTTGCTTGCCACGTGTGAGGCAGGAGCAAGGGGGTCTCCAGGCTAGCCCAGGGCCCGTCTACCACCCAGAACGTTCTTGTTGCCTGGCAGGGTGGTGAAACCAGCAGCACTAGATGCTGTGGCTCTTCTCTCCTCACCCCTGTTTCTGCTCTGGATCCCAGCTTCCCCAAAGATGCCTGCATTTCCCGAAGTGTTTCAGTCTGTCTGATTCTGGCCTTTTCCTAATTTCCCACCTTCTTTCACTGATGGTGTCCTGCTGGTCATAAAAGCACTGGAAAAACATGCTTGGCTGTGCAGGCCTTCCAGGAAAACACATGCACAAGTTAAGCATGAATGGTTTCGGTAGGAACAACAGAACGTCAGACCAGTGGTCGTCTCCCCAGCTGGTACCCCGAGGTCGGGTTGCAAAGGACCCCGGGGTCCTGGTGCCCGCAGGCTGCTGGAGCTGCACGGGGCTGAGGGGACCAGCTGACACCGGGTCCCTGGCTTCCCCGCACCGGCCCTCCATCAGGCTGCCCAGTGCGGCCAGCAGAGAGCTGCCTGCACCCCGGGTGGATGTGCCATCAGGCCCAGTCACAGGGTGGGGCATGAGTACACATTGCTGTTGGACCTTATGTCCCTAGATGGGGAGGAGATTATACGGGATTTTCATTTGGTCTGTTTATGGTGCTCTTTTCTCATAAAGAAGCTTTTGATTTCAATGTATCTGTAACACACACATACATACATATTGAAATTAAAAGCAATAGTATATAAATATACTGTTCACTTCACATATGTAAATACTGCAGAAGAAAGCTTCTGTCTGTGATGTGCCAGGCGGTAAGGGTGCGGGCCCCCCTCGCCTTGTCTGCAGTCCCAACAAACCTTCCAGCCTCACATTTCACCTCCAGATCCGGGTCAGGGCTCTCCCTGGAGACAGACTCAATGCAGAATTTTCTGCACCGTTTGTGACAAAATTGCAACCAAACTCTCTGCCCATTTAAGGAATCGGGAAAGCGCAGCCTATTACTATAATGGAATGCTTGGCAGCAGTTTGACTAGATGGCCGGGAGCCACAGGTGCGCTCAGGACGACGGGCAGCCCTGCCCCGCGGACGCGAGCACCTGCCCCGAGATGGGCCCGGGGCCCTGCCGCCCGGCGACCTCGGATACGGCCGCGGCTACCGGAGCAGAGCGCCTCTCTGTGAAAACCATCCCAGTGGTACTTCCGATGCCTTAGCACTGCTGTTTTGATTAATTCATTTAGGTATAATTTTCTAATTGGCCCAGAGTCGCAAATTACTTTCTTAAACAAAAACACCAACCCGAGAAACCCTTACAGAAGCCGTCTTCCCCTCTCCTGCATGAATGGCTAAGATGTAAATAAGAGTCGGAGCCCCACTTCGAGCACCTTCTCATTAAAGCGTCTCTGACAGAGAGAACCAGCGGCTGTGGCAGCTTCTCTTCTAGAAGGGGCTCTGAAAGCCGAAAATGTCACACCCAGTGTGAGAGATGAACAGAGGCAGAGCTCAGAGCTGCGCAAAGGGACTCTCGAAACAGCGTCTGCAAATGACTTCGGTCCCCTGGCGTGATGAATCATGGAGTCGCAAATCCTTTTTAGCTAATTGCTATCAGCTTGCGAGATTTTCCCTTCCATGTTCAATATCAATTTTCATGGCCATAGGAGACAGCGCGTCTCCCCTGAGCCCACTGGCGACCGGCCCATCAAAGACAGCAGGGGCACTTAGCAGTTGAGAGGGGGCGTCACCTAATCGCACCTGCTGCCGGGGCTGGGGGAGAGGCCGGCCTGCCAACGCCGCCCCGCTAATGCATCCACGGCTGTGACCTTCCCGAAAGTCGTCCTCCCAAGTTGACAGAATCTCCGCAGACTGTCAGCGCCCGAACTTCACCGGTCCAGGAGCCGCTGGGCTGCCCGGGGCCGGAGCGGAGCGTGTCGGGGGCTCTGCTCCTCCATCAGGCACACAGGCAGCAATAGGCCGACCCCGAGGCGCTGCCGGGTGGCGCGGGCGACACAGGCTGCCGGGTGCAGAGCTCTGTGTCATCGGGATCCCGGTGGGGGGTCGGCGCGTCCCCGGCCCGGAACCAACGCAGCACGCGGGAGTGTCTCCTACTCGAGCCCTGTCCCCACCCCCCGGGGACTTCCCTGCAGAGCTTCTGGGGTGTGTGGGCTCTCCCGCACATGCAGGAGCCAGGGCCACGACCCGGGGCCACCACCACACGCACATTTAACGAGAACGCCGTAAGCACGCAGGCGCCGGGACCCGGAGAGCTGGTCCGCGCAGCAAAGGAGGCTTGACCGGGATGAAAGTCTGGGCCAGCTCGTCCTGATGGTGGAGCTTAGCTGCACACACCCGAGTGGCACCACCACCCCGCATCAACGACAAGTGGGCTCGCGTCTGAGCCAGGACGACAGAAATGCCTGTGTCTGAAGATGCGTCGGGAGGGACGTGGGGCGACCGTGACGCCAGGACCAGGGGACTCAGCGAGCAGCACCCTGCTGGGCCTTACACCCTGCAGAGCCTGAATCGATTTTCCCCTGTGGAAAATCTTCCTACTGACGAATTAGACATTAGTACTCTGCTCTTTTACACCAATATCAGTGTGAATAATTACTGCTATTAACACTACTTTATTATTGTTATTAATATTCACTTTTTGTTCATAGACTGCATTTCATGGGATTTTACCAAGGGCCGGCACCACACACACGAACCCATGGGATCCTTACCCCGTGTGTCCTGAGTCGTCACCATCCCTGCTTTACTGGAAGTGGCCCGTGCTACCGGGCGACGAGCAGAGGAGAGGCCCCAGCACAGCGTGGGCTCCGCCTGAACCCACAGAGCCTCCTCCTGAAGGGCGTAGGTGCTCGCCATGGTTTGTTTTGCAGACTTCTGCTTGGCTCGTTCCCCAGCAAACCTTCTGTGCAAGCAGCTAATGAGTAACTCTGTGAATGGCCTGACTTTTCACGGCTTGTCCCTGTCTGCAGATGTGTGAATGGACATTGCCAATGTTCCACGGGCGGGGGATGCTGCACACTCAGAAATCAGCAGGCCGGCTGAATAACTGACGGGTGATTGAAAACCAGTGGAAGACCACCAGATAATTGCATTTCAGAGGGGGATTGGGAAGAGAGTGCGTGGGCAGCTTCCCGGCGGTCCCTCTGCTGCCCCTGTCCCTGGGAGGGTGGGAGGGATACTCTGACGTCCTGGGCTAAAATCAGGCCAAAAGCCCCAGCAATCCTGTGCTTGGCTGGTCACCTCTCATGCGTCAGTGTGGACTTACCACTTCTGGACTGGACGTGACATTTGAGGGACGTGGCTCATCCACTCCCCTTAAGAGGGCGTCCAGACTGACTGGACCAGGGAGAAGGGCTCCGAGCCAGCACTCGCCACCTGGGGCCTGTGAATGAAGCTTGCTGAGTCTTGACGCCCTTGTATACAACACAGAAATAGAATTAGGTGGCCCTCAGGGTTGAACACAGCAGGTTATTAGAAATAGTGGTTACTTTTAATCAGCATATATCTAAATCCACATACAAATGATTTTGCTGGGCAGGATGCCATCTCTGTGGTGGCTGCTCTCTGGACAGGGGGCGGGGGCTGCCTGTCCACGCTACGTCCGTTCTCACCCTGTGTGTGAGGAGACCCGGAAAGCAGGGGCCACGTTCCACTCTGTGCTGAACTTCTGTGCCTTGATCGGAACGTCTGGCCTCCCTGAACGTGTTTCCTTACGTGTAAGGGATGGTCTGGAACAGGGTCTGTCCTTTGGCACAGCTCACAAGGACCAAACAGGAGGATGGGCTGGTGCCCACTGTGACCAGTCGCTCTGAAATGTGGTTTGTGTGGCAGGTGCACACCGTGACCTCACGGACCCTCTTGTCTCCATTAGAGGGTGCAGTGGCCCCAATTATGCCCAACAATTTCTAGTGCTTAGAGTGAGAACATACAGAACATGGGAAACATACATGTTTGTTGAGTGAAGTCATGAATTCTACACAGCGAGGGCTGAGGAGGACGAGCCTGTGAAGGAACACAGGGGGCCGGGAATTCTGGATGCAGCACAAGAATGAAAACAAGTGTGGTCGGATCAAGGCTCATCCCACCGGAGAGACGAAGGGCCCCGGAGCAGGAGGGGGGCCTCCCCAAAGATGCAGATGCAGGGGAAGGGATGTGGACAGGGGACAGCCACCTCACACGCCTCGACCCCGACCTCACTTGTGGAAACGCTCTGGGACCAGTGGCCCCGGGCGGCCAGAACCTATCCCTTTCCCATACGGAAGCCGTCCCCCAGGTCTGTGCACGGGCCCCACACCTGCTGTGGGCACCTGCTGGTAGGACAGGAAGCATGCGGTTGTCCCACACCGAGCCTCGACATGGCTCCAACACCCAACCTATAAAACATATTCCTCAAACTGAATTATCTAGGTAGAAATTCTCAGGCTGTGGAAGTGAAATGATGACATTTTTTGAACACCTATCTAAGCCTCTCTTATTTTTTACGCAAACACCCTGGCAGGTGGGTGAGCCGACTGCACATTTCCAGAGTTCTTCCCGCCCTGGGCAGCGAGCTCTTGGCAGGGTCTGATTGTGTTTCCTCCCCCAGCCAGATGCGGCAATGCCGAGGTAGGAGTCCTGGGACCCAGAGCGCCGAGAGTCCTTTGCATCCCCGGAAACCCCAGTGATGGCTGCTCACAGTACGGAGCAACCCTATGCTTGCTGCTCAGAACATCTGGGCCTTTTCTCACTAACCTTTCCAGGAAATATAAGTACTCTCACCCGCAGTTAAAAGAAAATCCTCTTGGAGCGCCCGGGTGGCTCAGTCAGGTGAGTGTCTGACTCTTTGTCTCGGCTCAGGTCATGATCTCAGGGTCGTGGGATCGAGCCCCGTGTCCGGCTCTGTCTTCAGCGTGGAGCCCCCCCAAAATCTCCCCCCTCCCTCAAAAAAAAAAAAAAAAAAAAAAAAAAAAAAGGCAAAAAAAAACCCCTCTTTACAGTAGATGAAGGGAAGTAGGGAAAACTCAGAAGAGTTGTCCAGTAATTCCTTATTTTTATTCTGCCCTGTATCTCCTGCCCTTTCCTTCCTTCCTGGCCACCAGTGGGCCTCACCCGACAGCTCTGCCTCCCCAGCAATCTGAAACCCTCTTGGATGTCCTCAGCCTCGCGCTTCGAGTCGCTTACAGCTGCGGCCTGTCTGGCCGGTCCCCGTCACTGGAGCAGAAGGAAGGTGGGTGCGGACTGTTAGGGCACCTGCCACATGCCATGTCTGGGAGAGGCACAGACGAGGCTGCAGCCGACCCCGCGGCGTCGGCAGCCCACGTGCGGCCAGGCGGGACGCGGGGGCCTCGGGGTCTGTCCGCGTCTCATCGTTCCTGCCAGTCTCGTGAGGGGGATCCAAGGCGGGGGTTCAGCAGCACACCGCGGGGTACGGAGCTGGAGCCCCAGCCCTGTTCAAACGGCAGTCGCCCATCTCATCGCCATCTTGCACGTGGGGGGGGTGTTCCGTATTCATCCACGGTTTAATGACATGGCCCTGTCCCCGGGTCCTCGGGGAGGTCCGCAGGCGCTGGACCTCTGCCTTTGAACATCCTGGAGTCAAGCATCAAGGGAAGGTGACCAGGGCCGGGAGGCCCCCCCGACACCGCGGCGCCCGCGTCAGCCTCTGCAATTACGGCCACCTTGCTTCCGGCAGACGGTAATTGAAACGTGTGAACCACATGGGCGCTCGTCAATAATGACGCCCGCACACACAGGACACGCGGGCTTTCCGGGGCCGCCATCCTGGGCGCTTTGCTTTTCACCTTTTATCCTTCTCAGCATCATGACTTAATCCACTCTAATGAGGTGAGCTCCACGGCCAGAGCCGGCGGCCACACAGCTCTCTCGGGCACCGCGGGCCGTTTGTAAGAAGCCGGGAAGGAAGGGCCTCTGCCAGTCTCTCCGGAGGGGAGCCGGGGCCCCATTCTGAAGCTTTCCCTTCGCCATTGAGCTTCCTCCGCCCCGGCCCGGGACTCGCTGGGCGGCGGACGCCGTGGCCGTCGCAGGGTGGGCACGGGCTCCGGGTCGCCTGCCTGCACATTTAACTTCGAGGCGCACGTGTCTCTCCTAGCTTGAAGGGCACGGCTGGTGGCCACATGTCACTGTTTACAAACAGCAGGTGACGTCCAGCAAGCAGCCAGAGTGCGAATCCCTCTCGCCCCCTTCTCCGTACCCATCTGTCCCCGCGTCCCGAGCTGTGAGTGCCCGTGTGCAGGTGCGGCGGCCAGAACCGCGCGGGCAGGACAGTGTCGCAGACACACCGGTGGCCGGGCAGGGCAGAGAAGGACCCACTTCCGCCTAATGTGGCAGCATGTTTTCAAGGAGGAAACGAGGGCTGGTTTAATTGGCGAATCCCATATGTTGTCCGGGCTCCGTCGCAGAGGTCCGCAGCGCGGCGGCGGCGCTGGGAGCTCAGATGTCACCGAGCTGCTCTTACACCTGCCGCCGCCAGCCGGACTCCGCAGCAGCCTGTGCTAATAATTAGCATCTCCTCTTCCGCTGACCGCACACTGCTCCGCCGTGTGTCTCAGTCGCAGAAAGCGCCAGGCCCGTGTCCCCTCCCAGGTGCAGGGGCGAGCCCGTGGTCTGCATGGCACCGCCAAATCGCTGAACTCTCCGAATGCGTGCAACACCGCCAGCCCTGCATGTGCATATCTCATATTTTTATAATTAATACAATATTTCATTTTAATGGCTTTTTTCTGCTGTTGAAAGCGGGGAAAAGAAGAAAAGAAGAGCACAATGCATTGAAAGCTCATGGGATTAACCGCATGGTCTTAATAAATGTATACACATCCAAGGCAGGGAGAAAAAAATGTCGCTGTTACACGGCTTGAACCTCCCCCTCTTCTCCAGCCTTAATCTGATTTTTGCCAATTCCTTTTGATCTATCAGGGGCAGGCAAGTCAGGTCCACAAGTACAGATGGACTAAATATGGAGATTAGCCCCTTCTCCTCCTGCCTCAGCTCCTAATACCTGATTAAGTCTAGAATCGCACGATTGTCTCCGAGCCGGCTATCAGAGTGGCCGGGCTCAGAAGGGGGCAGGATGAAGGCCGATTTTGTAATGGATACTTATTTTATCCCAGCGCTCTAAGGAGATTAGGCCTGGGGGTGTCACATTAGCCGTGATCTCTGGGCCCCTGGCCGGCTCTGGCGGTTTTCAAACAGCTCTCCTCGGCCTTAGAACAAACAGGGAGCCTGGACCCAGCGGCCCCATGTCGGGCATGAATAATCGCCCACTGCAAACTGTTTGAAGATCACAAAGTGCTGTGTAAATTACTCAGTTTGGGCTTTAGTCGGGGTGATTTGTGGTGACTTATTGAATCTTTTCACAGTTCGGAATTAAACTTTCTCCGCTGCAAACGGCAGGCAGCAGAGAATGGCAGTGGGCTCTGAGCTGACAGATCAAGCTCGCGGGAGCCAGGAGGGCGAGCCGGCCGGGCCTGTGCTTCAGACGGCGGCGGCCGGGCGGCCGAGCTGCTCCGCCACGGTATGCCTATTCAGTATAAAACTGAAAATAGCTATTGAAACCAAAAAAAAAAAAGGAGGGGGAGCGGAGGAGGAAGGGAGCCCCTTGTTTGGAATCACCCACACGTTTTTGGCACGATCTCTCCGGCAATTTTCCCACCAGCACATCCAATTTATTTTTTGTTTGTTTTCAAACATGGCACATTTCTTTAATTAGTGAGGGCAAACAAGTTAGAAACAGAAAGAAAAAAAAAAAACAACAAAAGTCTGAGAATTCTGGTCGGGGAAACGATGTGATTACACCACATTGAATCCGGGGGACTGAGCTGGGCTGGCAGGCTCCCGTCGGAGTCACCAGGGCGGGAGGACTTCCCCGGGTGTGGACGACCCAGGTGCCTGCAACCCAGCGGCATTTGAACGGGGAGTGAACGGCTTTTGTGTTTCAAATACGTTTGTGCTGCAGGTTTCTGAAGGTTCTGGTAACTGGCGTGTTGCCTGCCCTGGGTCTATGCAGGAGGTTGCTTGGAAAAATTAATTAGCTACTGTGTTTTCTTTCTTTGTATCTACCTGATCCAAGTTGTTTTTGTTAAATAGTCATAAAACCAAAAACAAATTCCGTAATATCAGAAGTAATGATGAATGATTTTTAATCTTGCTGAACATTTTGGAAACAATGTAAGAAGATGGACAATTGCTCTAAAGGGCTTTTATGGTAAAGACGTCCAGTGTTTGTGTGCTTTTGCTGTTCTACTGGAAGCTAATAGCTGTAGAGATCTGTTTCCTAATTATCTACACACTTACCCTTAGACATCTGAACATAGAAATATTTTTAATCACATATCATTAAGGACAGAATCAAAGTTAGAATATGGAAGTAAAAATGTAATTAATTACCTATTAATTATGATGTATTAATTTAAAGGTTAGTGCAATTAGTGCAATTCTTTTACATGCTCGTTTATTTTCTCATTTATTTTTATCATGCTATATTTTTAAAACAGGTATTGACTAGGCATTTGTAGCAATTAAAATTTTCTGAGTTCATTTCTGAAAATGTAAAAGAAATGCAGTCTACCTATCTACAGAGTATCCTGCATGTCCCTGATGGAATAGCTTATTATGTAATTACTAATGTACGTTTATCACCTAGCAAAGATCAAGAAAAATCGAGAAGCAGAACCCAGATATACTGTGCTTTGTTTTAAAGTAGGATTAGTAAATGGAAAAAAAATCAATGCAAGTCTCCATTGTAAAGATAGGTAAATTTCACGATCCTCGTTAAAGGCAGCCTAGTTAACTATTCACTATGGCATTTACCTAAATTGCAGAAAGCAAAGCAGTGCTTACAAGGATAAACTGGCCACAGTCTTAACCAGTACATCTACCACGCACTGTTTTGTGTTCATTGTGAGCTCACAAATTCTTGATAGATGTGCAAATAACAAAATAAAATATTCTAAACAAAGAGGCTTTGTGTTGGTGGGGTATGAGCTTGTAAGAATAATCTAGATCATTGTTTTGGTTCTCAACTTCATTTGGATATAATCTATCCAAACTTAGACCACGTTGTTTCTATTGGAAAGATTATATCCTCATAGAAAAAATACGTATTTCTACATATTTAATTACTACCACATTCAAGGCATGGTGCTAGGCTCTTTGGTGATACCTGGGTAAGAAACTTCTAGAACCTTCTGATCTTTGGAGATTTTTGGGAGTGTGTGTGTGTGTGTGTGTGTGTGTGTGTACAGGAGGAAGGTGAAGACAGAGACTCGTAATAGTAACAAACATTCTACCTTCTTACTTTCATCACCCATTCCAAATGTTTCACATGTAATAACTCGATGATGTTGGGAGGTGGACCCACCATGGTCTCCATTTTACATGGTGAGAGATCATACCGCCGGTGCATGGCAGGGCTGGGGCAGGAGCCCATGCTGCTCTCTCTGGGGCCCTTCGTCTTCACCACACCCCTGCCTCCTATCCTGAGAGTGTTAAACGCAGGGAGGTGGACATCCCAGAAGAGACTGGTGGGAGCGTAGCTGAGGACGGGGTGGCAGAGCAGAGCTGAGGTCAGGCTGCAGAGGGTTCGAGGCAGCAGAAGACAGCCCACCTCCACGCGCAGACACACACCAGCGCCGGACCGTCACACAAGGCTAAGGCTGACGTGCACACAAAATGAGGTGAGACTGAGTCAGCGAGACCTTATACTGAAGGACTTGCACCAAAATGACTGGGGCTTACACATTTTTTTTTAATGACCACATCTCCATGTGGCTGGACTAGGAACCTAGGCTACTTCCATCTTGTTGTGAAGGCAATGTAACTTTCTTGTGACTTGTATTCAGTCTTTTGTATCCAAATGAAATATTATCTGCCATTTGTGATGGTCTACCACAAACGCCTCTCAACTCTAAGTTGCCCCTGCATGTAGGCTTTTAGGCTAAGCTAGCTTTGGACCTCCGATTGGTCTGTACGAGAGGCTCAACCACCACGATGGATGGGTCTCTTGGAGGCGAGGTCCTGGGTTGCTCAGAATCCTCAGGGTTGGGGAGGTGCAGGGAAATGAGGCCCCCAGCTCCCCGCTCTCGACAGGAAAGGGCATAGTGCAGGAGCAGTTTGGTTCAGTTGTCAAGGATACTGCCAGACATCTGTAACCCAGAGCCCATGAGGACAAGGCAACAGGGTTGGACATCTTGTTGGGCTTAAGCGTGCTTGTCATTCTGTGACAGGATGTTTCTGTGACTTCCTCTTTTCTCGGGTGACAGTGGAATATCGGGTGCCATTTCTTCCTTCACAGGCAAACTCTGTGGGAAGGGAGCCCAGAACCCACATTTCCTACGGGTGGTTCTTTCTACTTCAGTATCTCAGTGGGAAGCTCACTCTCTGCCGTGCATGGGAGATGCAGCTTTTGAGAGAGCAGGGACATGGTGGGTCAGTATTACAGGGAAACCTCCAAACTCAAGCTCTTCTGAAGCCAGCCCCACATTCTATGCTCTTCTCACAGAAAGAAGAGGATTCAGCACACACATTACACAAACACAAATTAGAGTTTCACAGATAAACTCCAGATGACTAATGACTTGATGAACATAAGGAGGTAACTAGCAGGCTGGGTGGTCAGACTCCCAGCTTGGACCCCCAGCTTCATTACTTTGCTGCTTTGAGGCTCTGGACAAGCCATTGGAGTTTGTGTGCCTCGTTTCCTCATCTGTGAATGGGAACAATACTAGCACCCAGCTGAAAAAGTGTGTTTTAGTTCCAGGAACAGAATGAGTTCTTGTAAACATTAACAGCCTTATGTCCTAAGCACCTACCATGTGTCAGGCTCTAGGATAGATGATACAGAAGCTGTAAAAGAAAGAGACAGACCCTGTCATCACATGGGGGGGTAGATGCAAAAAGTAATCAGGAGAGCAAAATAAGAGATGGTCATTCCCTTAAAGAAGATAAAATATCTGCTATGCAGATGCATTACCAATTATTGGCCAATGAAGGGAGAAGACAAGGATGGTTTGATCCTGGTACAGCCTAGGGGGGGCTCAGGCTGAGGAAGACCTTGAACAATGGGGTGGGCTCAGAGAGGGGAGAAGAGTTCCTTTTAAAGTTCCAGGCTGTGTGTTCCAAATTTGCAGCTGGTGGACTGCACTCTCAGGGGACAAGTGTCTAAGGACAGGTGTCTAAGGTCAGGTGTGTGAGTGTTTGAAAGAGTAGGTAAATCCAGAATTTTTATTGCAGTGATCGGTCTTCATCCTGTGCATCAAGTTGGAGAGACACGAAGGGTCAGAGCAAGTGAAAATCACCACAGATACCACCGGGGAGTTCAGGTTAGGTCAGCTCTTGGCACACACACCGCCTCGTGTAATTGCATATATAGATGACTGGTTCCACTGTTCACGTTCTTGCAAGCACCCCACAGCTTTCCCCAAGAAGCTAATTTTTGAGCTACTTATTGAACATTTGCTTGGTACCACTTTACATACATCTACCCCCTTTCTGACTCCCTCAGTGGCTCTGCGTGGAAAGATCGCATGGGTGAGAGGTGAGCAGCCATGGGAAGGCTCATCAAACATGGCTCTGTATATTTTATTACTGTAAATATATTGCTAGGTGTTTGCAGGTGAGTTTCGTCACTTCTATACATATATCCAGAGATTTATGATGATTACTTCAATATGATTTTAATTATCCGGTTTTTACAGACAGTCTTTAAATAAATGAAGTAAATTGTATAAATTTTGCAAATATTAGAATTACTATCACTTGCTACAACCAAACCTGTCTAAGTGTGTTACAATTTGTTCTTATCAGTGTTTCTTTTCCAGAAAATGTGATGAAAGTCCTGAGTCTCACATCCCACAACTGGAATTTTAGGTCAGTAAGTTTGGACCAATGACTTAGAATCTGCATTTTAACAAATTCCCAGGTTATTTTTCTACAGTTTGAGAAGCCAGATAAGCCCCTCATATCTCGACCTTCTGAGTCTTCTCTCTTGACAATAGCTCATTGAGAAGCAGTATTGTGAGCAAAGAGTAAAATAACAAAAATGTTTGACATAAAAAGGCAAGTCAGTATTTTTAATGCTTTGCCATTTGAGGTACAAACAGTAACCTATTCATTTTTCCTGCTTGTTGTGAAGCCTTAGATCCCTTCATTTAGGATGTTTCCAATCCAGCTCCCCTCCCCTGTGCACCTGTGCAGAGTGAAACGTGTTTGCTCTGCATTTCTATCTCCATACCTCTGTCCATGTGGCCACCACGTGACTTGCCTGAATGTTTACTTCTTCATTTGCATGTTGTTGTTTCAATTAGAAGAACAGAGTTGCCAGAGTCCCCTTTCACTGCAGCGCAGAATACAGGGCGATTTTCTTCAGTTAGCTGAGTCCAGTGCCCTGATTTAGCCACTGCAGACTTACTTTGCTGCCTCATAGAGCGATCAGGTGCTCCCGGGACAGGTGCGGCAGGTCCCACTCACCTGCAGGGAGGAGCGCCGACACGCAGCCAGCGCTAATTCACAGCCTCCTCCTCCAGGCCCCGCGTGTGCGGACGGCTCCTCAGGCTCAGACTTCAACAGGACTTCCTCAGGGTCGGAAATTGCTCCAAGGAGAGGCAGACAAAGGTCAGATCTTAGAAAGGAAGTGAGGGTCCTTCCAAAATTGCAAGGATTGGTTCAATAGTTGCCCAGCTGAAGTGAGCCGTGGCCCAGACCTCTGGGTTACAGAACGTGCCATGAGCTCTTCAGTAATGACCCGGGGCCTCCGTCAGGAATGCAGGCTGTTTCCAAACACCTATGGCCACAGTCTCCCAACCCTGCAACATGCCTGTCAATCCTGCAGGTTTATTAATAGAGACTAATCAGTAAAGATAGACATAAGGCTCTTTGACCGGGCAGGCGAGGCACCCCTGGACCCTCACTGAACTCCTGATCTTTGATCAGTGCGACTGATCCAAAGATGCACCCACTAAAGAGAGGACAAAATAAGGAATCCCGTCTCTTTCTATTGAGCTTATGGTAGAGGCCCGAAGAGGAGGCGGGAGGTCTGGGAGGCCACTGGGCATCTGTCTTCGGGGACAGCAGTGTTCCCTGGGGGCGTGCCCCTCCTGGGATGATGCCACGGTTTTCACCAGGACATACTTGTGCAAGTTCCTCTACTGGGGGCCCATCTCCCTCCTCCCCTCCATATGCACCCACAGGTATGGCTTTAAAGAAACACACTGTTTATTTTTAAAGTTCAAAGTGAATTTGAGACATTATGATAATCTTTATTAAAGTATAAGATTATTAATCATCTTGTAAAATGGAGAAGTAACTCTCAGAGATAAGTATATCTAATGTTGAAACGTCCCTTTATATTCTTCTAAGTGCATGTATGTCTCTTGAGCACATTAAAATTACAATCATTATGGACACCTATTTTTTCCAGTATGCTCTCCTATATTTAAGTTTCTCTATCCTAGAACATTTGGATAGATGCATGCTTCACTCTTACAAACAAGGCCAAAAAAATGATCTCAGCTTAGAATCCTGACTGCACCCCAGAGTTTCCCTAGGAGACATTCCTTCAGTGGAATCGCTGGGTTTAATTGTGTGCACATGCTAAAACTCTCACACACATTGTCAAAAAGCTCTATGGAAAATTCATGCCAAATTTTAAAATTCCACTGAAATTTCGAGAGAGGTGACTCAGGGTGTCCTGGATAGAACTCAGCATTTCCTGCAGGATACCAACAGACCAGACAGAGCTTGCTAGCCCAGCTTTCATTTTATGTGGATACAATCACGTTGCCCAATAATGTCACAACTTTATTGGGTGTTTTTATTTCATATATTTCTATGCTTGCATTTTCTGCTCATTGGTCTTTTGCAGAAATTATGTATTTAGAATAAGAGTTCAGCCCAGGTGGCATGGGGACACATCCCATTCAGCCGCCCGATTCAGACACAGCAAACACCCTCCTTGGTGGAGATGTTTTCTGTTGGTGATGTCTTCAGCCTCCTCGCGCAGAGATCGTCTGCCTGGAGGTGAGGGCACAGCAGACAGGGTATGACAGAGGTCCACGCACCTTTCTAAACTCTCCCATGACGTTCTCAGTCCTCAGTGATGGACTTGTGCCCAGAGCTTCCGTTTTGTTCTCTCACTCTCTCACACATCCCTCTTTCATTCTCGATTCTATCAATTCTGTTCTTTCCTATATTTTTACTGGAGTTGGGGCAGGATGGTCTGACTTTCAGTTCACAAACTCTATCTTCTGCCTTAACTTTTGAATTACTAATTCAACATTTTAAAAAACAGTGTAGTTTGCAGTTCTAGAATACCCATTTGATTACTTTTGCTCACTCTTGTTTTTCCATTTGTCTGTATTATTCTCTATTCTTTTTCATGTATTTATTCATAATTATTTTGATATCCTTATCCACTAATAATTATTTTTTACTTATCTCTTGAACTTCTTCTATGGATTATTTTATCTCTTGATTCCTTGTCACTTTTTCTTGCTCTGTGTGTGTGTGTGAGTTTGGTGTTTTAAATGCATTGGGAGTTTGCATATCATACATTATAGAGACTCTGGTTTATATTTCTCTAAAGAGTATTGAATTTTGCTTTGACCTTTACTGATAAATTTGATTTACTATTTTTTATTATGAAGTTATTGAAAGTAAGTTAGATTTACTATTTATTTATTATTGTTAGCTATTATTTTTATTTATTATTAGGTTCTATTAGTCTCAGGTGCATAACATGATGGTCGACAATTCTATACATGATGCAATGCTCACCACAGTAAGTGTGGTTACTACCTGTCACCACACAAAGTTATTACAATATTGTTGGCTAGATTCCCTATGTTGTACTTTTCATCATGATTTACTATTTTTTCAATGTCCAATTTTTGCGTGCATATTGATAGCTCTATTGTGATTTCTCCTGAAGCCTGGGAATTAGATATGAGTTGTTTGATTTTGAGTAGATCAAGATGGAGCCATCGTTTAGCTGTTAAGTTGTAGTATTATTGCATTGGCTGTCAGCACCCAAAGGAGGAAGCAAGGCAGGTGCCAGTATCAGGGTTGAGTCCTCATATATCTCTTTTTTATCAAGAAGAAAGCCCTTTCCCAGGTCCCCTAACATATGTCCTCTTATATCTCTTACCAGAACTTGGTCCTAGGACTAATCACTGGCAGAGGGGAAAAGCCAATCATGTATCATTCTTCCAAGTCAGGTATATGGTACCCAAACAGAATCAGTTTCAGTAAAGAAGAAAGGAATATATGGTGAGTCATTAATGAGCAATGTTTTCCACAACCCAGTGGATGATTCTCTTATCTAAATTTATCTGAACTGTTAATAATGTGTTGACACATTTGATCCATTGTTTTCCTTAAAAACACTTTCTTCAGGGGGCTCTTGGAAAATTACTCTCTATTCTTCTTCTCACTGAATATTCCTCTTACTTTCATTCTCTGGATGGTAATCCTCATCTGGTTGTTTTAAAATATCATCTATATATTGATGATTCACAAATTGTACCTCTAATCCAGACTCCTCTCCTGAACTACAGTCCTGTAAATTCACTGCATTGTCAATATTTCCACTTAGATATTTAAGAAATATCTTGATCTTATGTCCATCAACAGATGAATGGATAAAGAATAAGTGGTATATATATATATATATATATATATATACACACACACACACACACACACACACACACACACAATGGAATATTATGCAGCCATCAAAAGGAATGCAATCTTGCCATTTGCAATGACGTGGAGGAAACTGGAGGGTATTATGCTGGGTGAAATAAGTCAATCAGAGAAGACATGTATCATATGACCTCACTGATGTGAGGGATTCTTAATCTCAGGAAACAAACTGAGGGTTGCTGGAGTGGTGGGGGGTGGGAGGGATGGGGTGCCTGGGTGATAGACATTGGGGAGGGTATGTGCTATGGTGAGTGCTGTGAATTGTGTAAGACTGTTGAATCACAGACCTGTACCTCTGAAACAAATAATACATTATATGTTAAAAAAAAAAAAAGAAGAAGAAGAAGAAGATAACAGGAGGGGAAGAATGAAGGGGGGGATATCGGAGGGGGAGACGAACCATGAGAGACTATGGACTCTGAAAAACAAACTGAGGGATCTAGAGGGGAGGGGGCTGAGGGGGATGGGTTAGCCTGGTGATGGGTATTAAGGAGAGCACGTTCTGCATGGAGCACTGGGTGTTATACACAAACAATGAATCATGGAACACTACATCAACAACTAATGATGTAATGTATGGTGATTAACATAACATAATAAAAAAAAAATTAAAAAAAAGAAATATCTTGATCTTGTCTTAAAACTAACTCAATATTTATCTCAAACCTTCTTCTCCCAGTCTTCCCCATCTTGGTAAATCATAACTACATTCTTCAATATCTCAAACTAACATCTTAGAGTCATAACTGAACCATCCCCCCCCCATAGGTAACTCAAGAAAAAATTCTGCTACTTCTATATTCAAAATATATACAGACTTCAACTACTCCTCCCTTTCATGTCTTGTTGAGATTCCTACAATAGTATATCAGCTGGCCTTTTTACCTCTCACAGTGTGTTGTCAGAGTAATCAAGGTGAGGGGCACCTGGGTGGCTCAGTTGGTTAAGTGTCTGCCTTTGGCTCAGGTTGTGATTGCAGGGTCCTGGGATTGAGCCCTGTGTTGGGCTCCCTGCTCAATTAGAAGCCTGTCTCTCCCTCTCCCTCTGTCACTCCCCCTGCTTGTGCTCTCTCACTCTCGCTCTTTCTCTCTCTCAAATAAATAAATAAAATCTTAAAAAAGAGAATAATCAAGGTGATACTTTGAAAATATATCATAGATTGATAGAAAACAGAATTTTATTTAAAATAGTATTTATAATAGCATCAAGCACATCATATACCCAGAAATACAGCTAAAAATTACCTAACTCTTCTACCAATAAAACTATAGTTTTATTCCTTTGACAAAAATTTAAGAAGAGAAAACTAACTAAATTGAAAAGCATACCATGTTCATAGATTGGAAGTCTCAATACTATTAGTATATCTGCTCTCCAGAAATTAATCTATAGACTTACTGCTTTTCTAATAAAAATTCCAGCAGAGTGTGTACATGTGTTGTGTTGTGTATAAGTTGACAAGTTAGACTAACTTCTTATCCTATTCATAAATTCAGTTTACTATAAGGTAAAAACAATTTTCTAAAATATGACACAGAGATATAAATTTGTGAAGTGGGCTAGGGAAAGACTTTTTAAACAGGACATACACACACACATACACAGACAGAACCTGTAAAAGTAAACACTGATAAGTTGCACCACCTTGAAATTTAATATTGTTGTTTGTCAAAAAAATTAAAAGCAGGCCAGAGAGAGAGAGAGGATATTTGCAACAAGAATACCAGCTATTGTATCCAGAATATATAAAAAAATCTCTACAGATTATAAAAGGAGAGGCAAATAGTAAATGAATTAAGAGACTTCAAAGATATTGGATAAAATAGGATGGCAAAATGGACAATGGAATGTTTTAAAGAGCACTTCAATTTCTATGTCATCTGGAAAGTGAGAAGTAAGACCATACTGAGTTAACACTACTCCTGTCTGAATGCTCAGATTTAAAAAGACTGATGACACCACAGGTTGTTGAGAATGTGGAATGAATAAAAAGAAATCACATGCTCCTGGCAGGGGTGTCCGCATCTACTGGAGCTGAATATGTATGTCCTACATTAAAGCCTACCCGCTTCTACATCTATACTGATCACAAATGAAAATATGCTCGCCACGGAAGACGTACAGAACGTCCTAGGCATTATTCCCAACAGGCAAAGCTGGAAACAAACCAAGTGTCCCCCAGCAGCAGAGTAGGTGAGCTGTGGTATTGTCTCACAATGGAACACAATGCAGCAATAAAGATCGATGAGATACAGCCATGCACAACCACACGGACAAGTCTCAGGGACATAACTTTGAATGAAAAATTACACACACTGTGTAATCCCTCTGATAGGACTTCCTGTCTCTCTTCACCTGGAGACCTGGCCCCCACTTCCTTTCTGACCTGTATCACTGATTACTATCCTTTCTCTCACTCGGCTCCCACAACACCACTTCCTTCCTGTCCTTAAACTTGCCGAGACTCTGCCAAGAGGACCTGCTCTCCCTCTACCCACAGCGCTCTTTTAGCTGAATGTAGTGTGGACCACACCATCACTGCTCCAGGCCTCTGCCCAAATCCTTCCTTCCACCTTACTCTTACTCAGTGATCATTCCCTGATGTCCTGCGGATTCATTTGCCCACCTCCCTCCCTTCCACTGGACTAGAACCCCCAGGAGGGCAGGCATTTGTTGGATTTGTTTCATATGCCCAGAACCTGGAAGAACACATGCTAATTAACATAATGCATATCTTCCAAAGGTAACTGGATGAGCTGTAATTTACACCTGTCAGTTTCTGCACACTTTCTGCTTTCCTCTTGTGTGAGTGACCTATTCATTTTTATGTACTTCCAGTGTCCTAATTTTCTTTTTCATCTCTATGACATGTGTCTTGCACGATCTAATGCACCCTCTAGAGGGATACCTCAGACCATCCCTGTGGGTATAATCTCTCCATCCCAGCCCATAAGAGTTAAGAGGGTACCTCTGCTTCTGATCAGACTGACCCACAGTAAAGTAGGTCATATATGGGGTCATATCAGAAGCAAAGTTTTATCCATGTGCCAGCACTGAAATATGCCATTCTGCTACCTTGCTTCTTTGGCAGAAAAGAACCAGTGTTAGTGTTGAGTTTCTGAAGACTGCTGGAGGCATTTCTCCTTGTGGGAGCAAGGAGGGACGTCACAGCTGAGCCTGCCCGAGTCTGGGTGCCGGGCACCTGTCACCTTGGGCTCGCTGTCTGTTTAGCAATAGCAGATTATAATAACACACCTATCGGACAGGAGGCTTGCCTCCTAGGCCCCCTGGTGAGGTGTTTATGATTTGTTCAGGGGCATTAGCAAATTTTGCTCAAATGTGCATTGGACCATGTTTCTGCACATTTCATGAATAATTGAAAATGAAAGCCTAAACATTTCATGTGCAGGGATTTGAGTATGAAGCTCAGTAAAGACAATCACCAAGGTCTAAGAACTTAATCAAGAACATGGATGTTTCAGCTTGCATGTGATGTGGGCTGCACATGGGAAATTTAAATCCCCCTTTGAAGGTGATTCATGGGATATGTGTTCTTGAAGATGGTGGATTTTAACAAAAAGGAAAGGAAGGAAAGCATTAAAAGGTTCATAATGATGCTTTGTATACCCTATACCCAGAATGCATTCTAATATCCTTGCCTGTTAATGCCTTTGACCTGAGCTCATCCAGAAAGGCTAATGTATCAGTGTACAATAAATACACTTCTCCAGATCATCACTTTGATCTCTCTGCCAAGAAACAACTGGAAGCACGTGATGTGGTGTCCTGGCCAGACGTCACTTCTCAGGGTCTGGCTCTAAATTCTCATGGTACAGTTGCTAGGATGGACCCAGTCTAACACCCCGGAGCAAACATCTGCCCAGAGCAGTTGGCCTTCACAAGAGGGCCATTGGCACCGCCTGCGTCCCCCTGTTCCAGCAGGACACCCTGTCCCCTTGGCTAGGGCTCTGCCCTCCCAGGGCACCCCCGTGTCTGTCTTTGTCCATGCCAGCTAGTCTCGAGCCCCGGTCCTCTGAGAACAGAACGCAGCTCTGTCGTTCTGCCCACACCCCAGGGCCTTGATTTCACCCAGAAGAGAAGCCACTGTCCCAAGGTGGCCTTCGCTGACTTTTGGCTACCATGCTGCTTGCCCGACTCACCCCACTCACCCCACTCAACTCAGCTTGCCCAGGGCCCTCCACCCTGCTCTTCCCTGGGTCTGGAACCTTCCTTCTCAGATATCGTGGCTCTCTCCCTCCTAATCTTCTGTCTCCACTCAAGGTCACCATTGGCCTTGTCACCATCCTAGTTAAAAATGGCCACACCCACTCCATACCCCCAGGTCCCTCTGCACCCTCCCTGTGCTCGGCTCCCTGTAGCGGTCCACAGCAGACGCACAGAGGTGTTAATATACTTAGTTATTGATCATCTGCCCCCGCACACCATTGTCAACTCCACGAGAGTAGGAATTCGTTTTCTGTGTCGTTCAGTGTGTGATCCAGGGTAAGAATGCTTCACCTGCGGTAGGTACTTCATAGGTACTTGTTTAGTGGATAAATCCTCCAAATGTCTGAAGGTGTTTCAGGGCCTCTGGACTGAATGGTTAGTGCAGACGCTCCCACTATGCCCCCTGGTGTCCCCGAGGCCCTGTGTGCCTCTACAGAGGTGTGGCCTGCAGGGACGCAGGGTGGACAGTCCCCGCCCAGCGCACAGATGGCAAAGAACAGGTTTCCCGGCTGGGGTCATGTGGGGGGCTCCTCCCTTGTGCTCCCTCATCACCCTCCCAGGAGCACCTGCTTCTGTGCCTCCTGCTCATGGGGTCACCCCAGGACACCAGGGAAGGGGACAGAAAGGAAAAAAAGAGAAGAGGGGAGAAAAGAGAGGAAGAGGGAAGAACCAGGGAGGCTGCTCTAGCTGGAGATTTAATCCACTTCTTTGTTCTCTTTTTAATAGTAAGTGGAGCAAACCTTCATGACAGTTGTTCGTTTTAAAATGAAATTATTAGAGTGTGAATTGCAGAGATTGGAGAGCAAATAAAACCAACAAACAAAAGATTATTACTATTTCTTTGCTGGACGGTCTGTCCAAACCAATGAGTCCGATTTAAAGGCAGGGCCTGGGAAAGAGCCGTGTGCATCACACGCCGCGTGGCCCATCCCACATGTGTGCACAGAAGACTGAAAGTGAGAGAGGGAAAGGGGAGATCTCTCTGAAAGAGGATAATCTCCACCTGCACGCACAGGGGAATCCATCGTCCTTCCTGCGACAGCCGGAGGAAAGTGGAAGAGCGGCATCTGGGACCAACGCGGAGCCGCAGGAGGCTTCAGCGGCCGTGCCCCTGGATCAACCTGACAACTGGGGGCAGCAGGCTCCTCTCCGCCCAAGGCCCCTGCCATTCCCGGCCAGACTCCCCCTCCCTTCCCTTCCGCTACCTGGCCGGCTGTAATATGTTTTTTCTCAGTGTTCTCTCCGTGATGATCCCTGTCTCCCACAAAGGCCACAGTGCAAATGAGATGTGACACCAAAACAGTGACGCGGTGTTTGAACTGAAATGTTACGGGAAGGGCAGCACGCCGCAGACCTTTGACTGTAGCGGGCCGCGTCTCAGAGGGAGCTGTGGATGCAGAAGCCACGTCAGCAAAGTCCCTCCTCATTCCAAGAGGGAAGGGAGCGGGCAGACAGAGTCAATAAAAATAATTCCTATTGGGTAAGCAGAGCAGGGCCCCTGGCTTTGCAGAATAGAGCCGAAGCGCATCATTCAGCTTATTCAGAATGGCTTAAAGGGACATTTATGTATGGCGGACGCATGGTAGTCATCTTTTTGTTAGAAAAGCAAACACGTAAATACAAACCATGGATGAAATAGAATCTATCAGTTAAATTGCCTTAAAATGTTTGCAAATAACCCCAGTCACTATGAAGGGAGGCCTCCATGATAGCGAAGATATTGGGGTGAACTCTGTCCCACCCCAAAGTAGGATGACCCATGAAGGGTGTTTATGCCCTTTTGCATAGTTTAAGACATGCTGAGGGTTACTTTCGACAAATACGTATAATTGTTCATAACTCTAAAAGTAGACTCGCTCACAGATGACATGATCTTATATAAAGAGAACCCAAAAGATTCCACAGAGCAAAATCAAAAACTGACAGAGCCAATAAATGAATTCAACAAAGTTGCAGAATATAAAATCAATGCAAAAAATCACTGCATTTCTGTACACTAACAATGAACAATCCAAAAAGGAAAATAAGAAAACAACGCCATTCATAATAGGACCAAAAGGAATAAAATACTTAGGAATAAACCTAACCAAGGAGGTGAAATCTTTGTACATTAAAAACTACAGAACATTGCTGAAAGAAATTAAAGACATAACCGGAAAGACAGCCCATCTTTAAGAACCGGAACACTTAATGTTGAGATGTCGGTACTACCCAAAGCAATGCACAGACTCACTGAAGTTCCAATCAAAATCCCAACAATGCTCTTTGCAGAATTACAAAAATCCATCCTAAAACTCGTATGGAATCTCAAGAGACCCTGAACCGCCAAAGCAATCTTGAAAAAGCAGAACAAAGTTGGAAGTCTCACATGTCCTGATTTCAAAACTTACTATGACAGTGCAGCACTCAGGACAGTGTGGTGCTGACATAAAGACAGACGTAGAGACCAGGGGAGTAGAACAGAGTGCCCAAAAAATCCTCCTGCACATGGTCAGATGATTTTCAACAAGGGTGCCAAACCATTCAATGGGGGAAATAACACGATTTTCAGCAAATGGTGTTGGGGAAACTGGATTTCCACATGCAGAAAAAAAAATGAAATTAAACCTTTATGTCACATCATATACAAAAATTAATTCATACTGTGTCAGGGATTTAAGCACAAGAACAAAACTTTAAAATTCCTAGGTGAAAAGACAAGGAAAATGCTTTATGACATTGAACTTGGCAATGATTTCTTGGGTATAACACCAGAAGTACAGGTAACAAATGAAAAAATAGACACATTGGATTTCAGGACCTCAGCCATCAAAAATGAAAACAAACAAACTTATGCATTAAACAGTACAATCAATAGAATGAAAAGTCAACTCACAGATTGGGAGAAAATATTTGCGTACCATGTATTTGGTTAGGAGTTAATATCCAAATATATAAAGAACTCCTACAACTCAGTAACAAAACAACCCAATTAAAAAAGACTTGAACAGACATTTCTCCAAAGAAGACATACAAATAGCCAACAGCACATGAAAAGATGCTTGACATCACTCATCATTAGGGAAATGCAAATCAAAACCACAGTGAGAGACCAGGGCACGCCCATTAGGATGGTTGTTATTAAAAAAAAAATGTTGGCGAAGGTGTGGAGACAGTGGAATTCCTCTGCGCTGTTAGTGAGATTACAACATGGTGCGGCTGCTGTGGAAAACAGCCTCCTTGTCCCTCAAAAGAAACTAAACACAGAATTACCCTATGACCCAGCAATTCCACACCTGTCTATACACCAACAAGAAAGTGGACAGGAACGCGGAGATGTGTGGTCTGCAGGAGGTCGTTAGTCACAGTCGTGGGCAGTCTTGCAGGGAACAAGTTATCGAGTTATTTTTTTAACAACCGGTTAGAACATTTTGTTTTACTTTTTTATAGATTTGAATGACTTCGAATAAGTTGAATTATCTGACTCAAAGAGAATATGTCAATCAGCTGCCTCTCCCCTCCCAGCGAAGGTGCACAGCCTTAACCAGACTCTGTAGTTCCCACGGCTGATGTCAGTGGGCAGTTGGAGTAAACTGAAACCCAAAAGCCAAATTTGGCTTTCTCCTGTGTCTATAGAATGGAAAGTCAAGTGAGGAGATACAGAACTGTCTTGGAAGCAGAGCCAACAATGTTCCTGTCCTACAGCTGCTCGCTTGTACTGGTGTAAAAGGAACGATAAACCCAAAGTCCGGGCTCTCGGTTCTCTGCTGCTGGTTGCTATTCTTCAGTGTCTCATGTGGGAGAAAGGGAAGGAGGGAGGAAGGGAGGGAGGGAGGAAGGAAGGGAAGGAGGAAGGAAGGAAGGAAGGAAGGAAGGAAGGAAGGAAGGAAAGGGAGGAAGGCAGAAAGACAGGAAGGAAGGAAGGAAAGAAAGAAGGAAGGAAAGGGAGGAAGACAGAAAGGCAGGAAGGCAAGCAGGAAGGAAGGAAGGAAGGAAGGAAGGGGGAAGGAGGGAAGGAAGGAGGGAAGGAAGGGGGGGAGAAGGGAGGAAGGAAGAAAGGAAGAGGGGAAGGGAGGAGGGCAGGAAGGAAGGCAGGCAGGCAGGCAGGAAGGCAGGAAGGAAGGAGAGAAGAGGGAAGGAGGGAGGGAGGGAAAGAACCAGAAGCTCAGGACAGCCACACTGCTCATCTCATGGGGGTGCTATAAAAGTTGAAGGAGGTAATGGATATGAAAACACTTCAGTCTAAAAGTGATGCACAATGGGTTATTAATTTTATGATTAAATGATATATCTGGTCAAGGAGAATGATTGTTCAGGGTGTTTTCCGTCTCCTAAATTATCCCAATGAAGGAAACATCACTTGGTGGGAGGGATTAGGCTGACAGCGTTCTCTTAGAGACCCGCTATTCTCTCTCGTGCTTTAAGCCGCGACATAAGTTTTAGATTGTTCCGTGTGAGCGGGTGAGATAATGGTAAGAGAATAGACACACAAAAACATTGTCAAAATGTTTCTCAGTCCTGTGGATGTTTCTGCTTGGAAAGCCCTCTGGTTCTGCCATCAAAAGTACAGACAATTCAGAAGCCAGAAAAGACCCTCTGTTCCTGCACACCCCCTTCCCCAGCCCAGACCCTCCCCGGATGCTCTCTGGGTGAGGGAGGAGACAGGCTGGGGGCTGCAGGTGGGGTCGGAGCCCCTCCCTCCCCACACCCACCAACACTGTTTGGGAGGGGCGAGGGGCTGGAGGTCTGGCCACCCCACTGCCTGGCTTCAGCGGGAGCTGCTGCTTTTGTTTTATGTATCGTGCTTCTGATTAAGACATTTTTTTTAAAGAAAGCGTTACACTGCTTTAGGGAAAAGAAGATAGAAAGAGAGATTGAGGGGGTAATTGCTCTGCTCATGTCAGTCGTTCACTCCCCAGGAGAGCCATCTTCTGGGCACCTGACCATGACAAAAAGAGGAGAATTAAAGCCCCGAAATAAGCCAAAGAGGAGCTGAAATTCTCTTCATGTGCGGCCAGGCCTCTCTTCTCATCTCTAGCACAAACTTAAATAAAGAAAATAAGCTGAACCATTCTTAGAGTGACTTTTCTGTTATCTGACTTACTACAAAGTACCATTCACTGTTGGTGGCTTATTCAGACCCTGAAGGGGTGAAATACCATTTTTCCAGGGAGGAATACCATTTCCATTCCTGGGAAAATGGATCATCAGTCGGCAAATCATTTCAAATGTGCAGAACATCCCATTTCTGAATCTTTCAAATGATAGGGCAGTTACTGCAACCTTTTGGGTGAACACAGTGAACAGTCAGTATTATCAAGGTCATGTGTCTTTAGGGTGACCAGCTTTTCCGGATTTGCCCCAGACTGAGGGGATTGTTTGGAACACAGCACAATCGTTGCTAAAGCTGAACGGTCCTGTGCAAGCTGGGACCCACTGGTCACTCTCTGTGTCTCATGGCTGCATGTCATCATAAATGATTTACCAATTAACTGATGGGTTGATTCCCTAAATATTCAGTGAGTGACTCTTAGGGACTTAATCAGCCCCAGGGTGGCTTGATA
This sequence comes from Phoca vitulina, assembly GCF_004348235.1. Taxonomy (NCBI): domain Eukaryota; kingdom Metazoa; phylum Chordata; class Mammalia; order Carnivora; family Phocidae; genus Phoca; species Phoca vitulina. Next base: position 2,477,792 of record NW_022589720.1, read on the forward strand.
CGAGTTCATACACATGATCTGCCACCTAGAATAACTACAAATCCAGGGGGAGAGTAAGACCCTGAAGGACCCACCTGTGAGTTGGACGGGAAGAGAAATGGTTATAGCTGGGAGAAGCAGAGGAAACCACACGGACGCTGGATGCAGATGCAGAGGAAACCACACGGACGCTGGATGCATCTTCAGACAGGTGTGGAGGGGCATCTGAATGAAAGAAGCGCGTGGACAAAGGCATAGAGACAATGACTGGTCTTTCATCACTTCTATTCCTAATCACAGGCTCCTATAGAACCATTTCCGTTGGATGCCTACAGGTGCACGCACGGTCTTCGGAGGGACTGTGGTGCGTCAGAAGACATCTGGAGGTGTGCAAGTGTGTTATCAATGCCCCCAAAACACGGCACAATATTGATTGAGTCCTCTCTGGGAGCCGGGCTTTGGAGATGCAACAGAAGAGAGGTTAGACAAGTTTCCCCTCCTGGAGCTAGCTGTATGGCAGGGCCAACTGGAAATTGAGGAGGAGACAAATGAAGGAAAGAGGTGACGTGGTCTCATGTGTACAACGAAGGAAAACAAGCAGGGAGGGTGATGAAGTGAGCAGGGCTATTGGAGAGGGAGGAACCATGGACGCTTCTCTGGGGAGGCGACATCTGGAGAGGACCCTGAAAGAGAAGAAAGACCCAGGATCACCAAGGGGAGGGGCATTTTAGGCGGAGGGACCCCTCCCCCCTCTGCTCCATGCTAAGACACTCAGTGAGAGTGAGCAGACGTGCTGGAGATGAGGGTGGCTGGGAGCCGATGACAATAGACATGACCCAAGAGGATGTTGAGAAGTCATGGGAGGGGGCAGACAATGAGCAGAGGTTTGGCTTCTGCTTTAGTTTTGGGTGGTTTTAGGCAGAGCAGTAATATAATGGGATTGCTTTTCAGATGATGACTCTATATGATGAGCAGGAGAATGGACAGAATAGGAGCCAGAATGGGACCATGCCTCGTTCTAGGTTCAGGAGAGGAAGTGTTGTGGTCTGGACAAGAGTGGACAAAGAAAGTGGTGGGCAGTGCAGGAATCAGAGTCATCTCTGGGAGCAGAGTTGGGGTTGGAAGGGTGTGTGACAACATAAAATAAGGGCAAAGAAACGGGGAAAAGCAAACATATCTCTAAGATCCTTGAGATAAGGAATTGGTGAGAGGCAGCGGGCTTCCCTGAAGTGGGGGTTCTGGGGAAGAAACAGGTTTGGGGAGGGACGGGACTCAAGTCATCCTATCAGCGCCCAAATGGTGATGCCCCCCTAGCCCCCTGCCGTGAGTTGGCTTTGAAACTGCAGCTCAACACATGGATGGCGATGAAACCAGGGGTGGGGCAGATCCCACGGGCAGAAATATTTGTTAGAGAAGACTTGACATCAAGCTTCTGTTCCTCCAGGATTTAGGGATCAGATGGAGAGAAGGTGGGTGGGAAAAACCAAAGACCAGCCAGCACTGCCGAATGAACCAGGGGCAGGTGTGTTGAGCAGCAAAGAAGGGAAGAAGGTCGCTGGTGTTCACCCCTGCTCCCCCAGTCACTGATCACATGGTCCCAGGTGAGTTCTGTCCAACTCAGTCTACCTAACTGAGAACGCTAAGATGTTATGAGCAACGAAAGAGACGTTGAGTGCCAACACTTAGCACTGAGCAGGCACAACATAGGTACTATTACAGCTCAGCTGTTCTTACTTCAGGTATTCGCAAAACTGTTTTTTTTTGCTTGCCTTCCTTTGCATTTTCTGTGCCCACAACTGATTGGCGTGAGTTACAGAGCAACTCATTCTTCCCTCCCAGGTGAGGGCTTCCCCGCACAGGAGGCCCGCTCCTCCCATGTGGATCCGGCCTCACACTGCGCTGGCTTCCATCCAGCATTCTTGGTCTTCTTGGGAATGCCTGGTTTTGTTTACCCCACTCTGATGTATGTTTGTAAAGAGTCACTGCATCTACACGTTGCTGAGGTCTCAAGAAAGCATTCATCGGATGGGCCTCAAAGAGTTGTATTACTTTTCTATTGGTGCTACAACAAATTACTATAAATTTGGGGCCTTAAATTGACAACACAAATTTAAAATCTTACAGTTCCATGTGTTAGAAAAGCCAACACAGCTCTCAATGGATTAAAATCACGGTGTCGGCAGGGCTGGATCCTTTTCTGGAGAATCTAGGAGGAAATCAATTTTCTTGCCTTTTGCAGCTTCTAGAGGCCAGGACATTCCTTGGATGACTGCCTCTTTCTCTGTAGTCAGAGAGTCCTTCCCACACTCTGTCACACCCCCTTGCTTCTAATCTCCCATGCCTTTCACCAACTCTCTGCCTTTTCTTCCACTTTTAAGTACTCTTATGATTACACTGGATCCACCTGGATAATCCAGGCTAATCTCCCCATCTCAAGGTCAGTTTATTAACAACCTTAGTTCCATCTGCAACCTTTACCGCCCTTTGCCATGTACCAAATACATTCACAGGTGCTGAGATTAGGATGGAGGCTTTTCCTGGTGGGCCATTATTCTGCTTCCACATCTTGGAATTACACACAAATTATACTGGGTATGTGAGTGTGCAGGTTTGTTCCTGGAGAGGCAATCCATAGCTTTCATCAAATTTTCAGTTAGTGGCCCAAAGCAAAGTTTAGAACCACTGTTTGAGCAAACACATAAAAACCACCTGTCCACACAGCGGCAGGTGGGCCTCTGCTTAGGGTACCAACCACTTACTGTATTAATCATCAAGCATTTATCATTAGTCAAACATCAATTGTCAAAACAAATCAGTGTTTGAGCTTTTCTTTGCCCCCAGCGCCATGGGCCACGCTCCATCTTTTCCCAGATCGAGTATCATTGCTAAGCGCCACCTATCTCATATTTTCTTTGGAATGCTTTTGAAATTACTAAGATTAAAAAAATAAACAATACCGTACATATTGGGTTTAACCTGACTTTGAAACCAGAAACCAGTCAACTGACAAGCGATCCTCTCTCTGTTTTTACATAAATAGTCATTGTATGTGTGTGTCATTCGCTCTCTGTGAATCCCGGACTTATTTATAAAATGCATCATGCTTATCTTTAGACTGCCAAAGGGAGTGATTGAGAATGGAAGGTGTTGATGTTGACACTTCTCTGGGTATATCCTTTACTGGCCAGAGACAGGAGAATCCTATTGTCCACCCTGTGGCTTTACTCATCTTCAGTCTGCCATCAGTGTCTTATCTACGCAGAGATAAAACAAATCAGATAAAGGTTGAACGCACTAGGAACTTGTTGACTAAAAGGTTATTGTACCATCTAAATCAGGAGACATACCCTAAGTCTATTTAATGGACAGCATTGGCAAGTGTGAGTTTTTACCCAAAATATCATCCAGCATCAAAATCATCATTCACAGGAAACAGATGTTGGCGCCATCCCAGCCTTGCAAGTTAGTGGAACCCAGAGGGAGTCTAGAGACAAATGAAATGCACGACTGTGTAAACCGAGTCATGGAAAAGCTCAGTGATTGTTGCAGGGTCACAGGGAGTTTCTGTAATTAGACGCCCTTCTCATTTAGCATCCTCTGCTCCACTGGGCGAGGATCTTATCAGTGACTCTCTTTCAGCATCTTGGCTGAGTGGGGTTTGCTGTAGGCACACAATCCACATTCAGTTTAACAGGGAGTCAGTCAGAAAAATGCTCTTACCGAGGATCTGTTTCCGATGGGGTTCTGGATCTCAGAGTCTTACTCAGGACAGTAATGCCTAACACTGTTCCTGATTTATGCTGATAATCCCCTTTGAGGGGAGAAAACTAATCAGCTCCTCCATGCGACAAAATATGAAAATGTGGAGGGTGACAGAGACCACCAACTCTGTCCTTGGAAAAGATAAGCATCCACTGATGGTTATAGGAAAAAGTGAGCAAACAGAGCGTTGTCGGGCTCTCAAAGCTCGAGGATAAAATTTATGTGCTGAGGACTATCAGTCTCTGCTGCGTGGAGCCCTCGCTGATGCTGCTCCTGCCACCAAAGGAGTCCCGTGGGACGGAGGGTGGCCGCACCACGATGAAGCTCTTCTCGCAGAAGTAGCTGCACCTCACAGCCCATCCAAAAGCCCGAGAAATCCTCCAATTTAGCAAGCGAACTTAAGTCATTATTAGAAATGACAGGGAAACCTGATGAAATTGTACTTTCAATTGGAAAACAAAATTGCAATCAGACCAACATGATTTCCTCATGGTCTGACCATGCTAATGCCAGCCGAGACATGGGCAAATGTATTTAAAAGTCATAATGGAGCATTACCATGCGATCTCCTTTCACTGGCCCTTATTAATATAAAACTTCAATTTGCATGTAAATGTGGTCAACTTTCATATCATCAAAATACATGAGGCCTGGGAAAGTAATGAATTGAAGTTGGATGCAGCAATTACTGACGTTTATAAAGAATTTTAAAGAGGTCAGTGCAGACTGGGCTGAGAAAATGAGGAAATCAACAGGGAATATTGTCAATATAGCAGCTGGGGGAGTCAGAGTCAGTCCCAGGTGCTGAGAGCCGGGCGATGATTAATAGAGGGGGAACGGCCGCCTCTCACCCAGAAGGGCTCGGCCAGACCCAGGCTAGCCGCGCCGCATGAAAGGTGCTTGCTGGTCCACTCCGGCGCTGCCTCGCGGTGCGTTCCGGGGGGACTCAAGGAGCAAGTGCTTACGAGCGGAAGCAGGGCTGAAGGTTTAATTGGGCTGCCCATCCTTTCAGCTTTCTCCAGTGGTTGATATGCAGTTTAACCTTCTTTCCACCCCAGCCACTCCAGAGCCACGGGGATTTTAATAAGGCACTCGCGTGACGGCTTGGCTAAACATTGACTTAGCTGCTAAGTTGAGTTAAACTGCCTTCGTGTGTTGTAATGGCAATTTATAAGTTGCCTGTTTTCTTTCTTTTTTCTTTCTTTTTCTTCTTCTTTTTTTTTTTTAAACAGGAAGTATTTTTCCGGGCCACATGTTTCATAAATCCTCAAGCACGTGGAGTGATTTGGGGGGGGGATTTTCTTTGCCTATTTGTACAAACAAGTTAACAGGCGACTTAATTTTAAACATGCCTTGGAAAAAATCAGTGCAAAGATAGAAACACTGTTCTAATTTTGGAGTACTTTGATGCATAGAAAGCAGGGTCGGAATGCACCGGCCACGGTTGGCAAAATGTGACGTGACCAGTGAGGACCTCTCTAGACTCAGTTTCCAAGAAGGACAGAAATCACATGGCCTCTTGCAGAAGGGAGGTGGACTCCGGGTCCAGGCCAGGATGCAGCCTCAGTGGGGGCACACATGGGCTCTGCTGCTTACTGCTTTCCAGGTGTTCTTTGTATAGTCTTACTTTGCAACTCTTCCCTGTTTAAGAGATTTAAGAGGCATCTACACACCTATCATAAATGCAGGCCACCTAAGAATTGCATAAACCTTTATGAAATCCATATGTGTACCAGCTACTTTCATTAACTATTTGGTTCATGGGTAATTCTCTGTGTCTGACCCCTCTGGGCTCAGTTTGGTGGTTTCCCCACTAGGCAGACATGGTTCTCTCATGCCAAATCCCTCATCGACATCCCATTATCTCTGTGTCCGCTTTTCTTTCTATTTGGCTTTTTATTACTTCTTCCTTCCAGAGAGTGTGCATCAGTATGGATGCCCAGTCCACCTTTAGAGCTGTACAAATATATATTTCCATTTTTATAAGTATTTGCTATCATCGAAACCAGATTCCAGATACTGTTAACTGTCAGTATTGGGAGCTGGCAAAATGTAAGTCTTCGAATTAAGAGGACCCATTTGTGACAACTAACCAGCACCATGTACGCCCTTTAACTCCACTAATATTTAAATACTTCAAAGAATACTCTTTTCTTCCAGTGAATAAGCAAACTTCCCATCCTCCCAAGAGCTTTGGAAAATGGATGAAGTCAGGGATCTCACTGAGCAGAGAAGAGATTAGCCAGGTCCTGGGAGCATCCTTCAAGCCTAGACTTTGGATGCAGGCATCTGTAAGAGCATTTTCCTAGGCTTAAAATTTGAACACACATGTTTTCTTCCGCATGTTATCTAATGTATGAGCTATATCTGAATGCATTTTATTTTTTATTTTTTATTAGAGACAGAATTGACCTATAACTCTGTGTAAGTTTAAGGCATACAACGTGCTGGTTTGATACATGCACATATTGCAACATGATCCCCACCTGAGTGTCGGCTACACCTCTATTACATCACATAATTCTCGTTTATTTTTTTGTGGTGAGAACAATTATGATCTATCTCTTAGCAACTTGGAAATTTATAATACAGTATTGTTGACTATATTCACTATGCTATGCTTTCAATTTCCAGAACTTATTTATCTACTAATTGAAAATTTGACCCGGGAAACAACATCTCTCCAGTCCCCTGCCCCAGCCTAGCCCCTGACAGCCACCAATCTACTCTCTGTTCCTATGAGTTTGGTTTTTTACAATTCCATCAATAAGTGAGGTCATACAGTATTTGTCTCTCTGCCTTATATAACTTAGCATAATGTTTTCGAGGTCTCTCCATGTTGTTGCAAATGGCAGGATTCCCTTCTTTCTCATGGCTGAATAATACTCCAGTGTGTGTGTGTGTGTGTGTGTGTGTGTGTGTGTGTGTGTGATATCTGTATCTGTATCTATCTATCTTTGTGGACTCATCTGTTGACGGGCACTTAGGTTGCTTCCATGTCTTGGCTGTCACGAGTAATGGTGCAATGAACATGGGTGGGGGGCGGTGATGACATCTCTTCGCGATCCTGATTTCAATTCCTTTGGGTATATACCCAGAAATGGGATGGCGGGATCATATAGCAGTTCAATTTTTAATTTTCTGAGAAACCACCATACTGCTGTCCACAGTGGCTGCACCAGTTTGCATTCCCACCAGCAGCTCAAAGGGCTCCCTCTTGTCTAATCCTCACCATCATTTCTTATCTCTTGCCTTGTTCATAGTAGCCATCCTAACAGGTATGAGGTGATATTTCATTGTGGTTTTGGTTTGTATTTTCCGTTTTTTTTTTTTTTTAAGATTTTTTTTTTTTTTGACAGAGAGAGACACAGCGAGAGAGGGAACACAAGCAGGGGGGAGTGGGAGAGGGAGAAGCAGGCTTCCCGCGGAGCAGGGAGCCCAATGTGGGACTCGATCACAGGACCCTGGGATCATGACCTGAGCCGAAGGCAGACGTTTAACGACTGAGCCACCCAGGCGCCCCGTGGTTTGTATTTTCCTGATGCTGAGTGATGTTGAGGCTCCTCTCATAAACCTATTGGGCATTTATATGTTGTCTTTGGTAAAATGTCTATACAGGTTCTTTGCATACTTTTTAACTGGATTATTGCATTTTTGCTATTGAGTATTATGAGTTTTCATATAATTTCGATATCAATCCTTTATCAGATGTGTGGTTTGGGAATATTTTCTCCCATTGTGTAAGCTGCCTTTTCAATTTATTGATTATTTCCTTTGCTGTGCAGAAGCTCTTTAGTTGACTGTGGTCTCATTGGTTCATCTGAGGTTTTGTCACCTGTGCTTTTTGGTGCCCTACTGGAAAAATTGCCAAAACTGATGTCAAAGTTCTTCTCCCCTACATTTTCTTCTAAGAGTCTCCAAGTTTCTGTCTTATGTGTAAGCCTTTGATCCATCTGAATGCATTTTAGCATAAAAGTTGGCCAAGCCAGCACGCTATCTTGGTGGGTGATGCATCTAGAGAAGAATCTGTCCCTGTGGTGGAGAAGACAGAGCAGGGTGAGCTAAAAAGAGAGCACTAGAGGCCAGGCATGAGGCACCGTCCAAGACGAAGGCTCTGCTTTCCCTCAGTGTCCATCTCGGCCCCCTTGGTGAGGCTGTGAGCTCTGTAGAAGCAGAAGATGGGACGGGGGACACTGAGGCAGATCTCCGTGTACAAGGTGGCACAGGCAGCCGGGACTGGGCTCAGGAGCTGAGCCACACAAATTCTGAAAGACCTAGGGACCAGAGGTCAGGGACCCTACTCAGGAGCCAGTGAGTGTACACTCTAGTCCCTGACCTCTACGGTGAGGGAGAGTTTGGGTGATCCCCAACGCTGCTCCCCGGGCTGTCCCCGTGGGTGGGCTCGCACCTCAGCCTGACACTTAATCTCTTTGGCTCCCTCTTGACGCCTCTCGGTGTGTGTCATGGAGGCCCCCGTATGCCTGGCTCCAAGAATCAGACATGGGGGCAGCTTCCTTCACCTCCCAGTCTTAGCCAGCCACTGCCTGCCCCCCAACTTCCATGAAGGCATGTGCACCAGCTCCTTATGACAAAGCAAAGGTCCCAAATGGAACAGACAGGTTTGCAGACAGTTGGCACTCAGTGAAGGCCACATAAACACCTCGACGTTCCTCTACACCCCACTGTTCTTGCCCATCCCAGCCCTGCTTGAGACCTGCCACACAGTCTGGGACCCTGCCCTCCCCAGGGCAAACTTAATTTAAAGGTAACGATGTTTCTCATAACACACAAAATATTATAATTGTCTACTTTTTATCATATTTGACTTAAAAATGTAAAGAATGAGTTTCTGCCTTCCTGACACTGAGTGATATTTACTGCTCCCCCTAATTTGGTTTCTCTTCTGTTCCACATTAATAGCCATACTCTATAGCCTGGGACTACGGAACCATTTGTGCAACACAGAACAAGTCATGGCTAAGGCTAGAGATCAATCAGAAAGGAATAATACAGAAAAATCTAACCCTTGGGAGAATCAGATTGATTTAGAAGATCACTGGTTTTCTGTAATTCTTTTTTGTTTTTCTCTTCACTAAACAACCAAACCCCTCATTGTTAATACCATTAACTAAAATAAATGATCAAACTGTTGTACTGTTAGATGAAAGCAAAAAGTCCACTCCACTTAAAATCACTCTACATTTTTAAATCATGCACAGTTGCAACATTGTCCAAACTTGTAATATAGTATTTAATCCTTTTATTTAGTATCTCGGTCATGCCAACGTGTCTATGTTATGTAGATCACTGTGGCTTCCGTGTGCAAAGAAGAATCTAGCACATCAAAACTATAGTGAAAATGCAGCTGAAGATGAAGGAGACACAATTGGACATTTTCTTATTTTATTTATTTATTTATAGATTTTATTTATTTATTTGAGAGAGAGAGAGAGTGTGAGCCCACGAGCGAGAATGCAAGAGTAGGGGAAGGGAGAAGCAGACTCCCTGCTGTGCAGGGACCCCCCCCCCCCCAATGCAGGGCTCAATCCCAGGACACTGGGATCATGACCTGAGCCTATAAAAAATTATTTATAATGTATAACGTCTCTATGTTGGACATATTCAGCACTTGATAGGTAACAGAAATCTTAATTTTGACAATCCATTGGTTGTAAAATGCTGTGTCATGGATTGAATTTGTATTTTTCTGATTGCATGAGGTTGAACTTTTTTTAAAAAGCAGATGCTTAACTGACTGAGCCTCCCAGGTGCCCCTATTTATTTATTTTAGGGAGAGGGAGAGAGAGGGAGAGGGAGCATGAGCAGGAGGAGGGCTAGAGGTGGAGGGAGAGGGAGAGAGAATCTCAAGCAGACTTCCCTCTGAGCGCAGAGCCCAACATGGCGTTCAATCCCAGGACCCTGAGATCATGACCTGAGCTGAAACCAAGAGTCAGAGGCTTAAGCGACTGAGCTACCCAGCGGCCGCAATTTTCTGACATTTCCATCAGATACACAGCACACGATACACTCTGAACAGTGTTTAAAATATCTTCCATGATCAGGTCAGCATGCCAGCCCTGTGTTCCCACCCTTTCCAACTTGCTGATCTGCAATCTCTAACCAAGGCTGTGCCCAGTCATTGAAAAGCAAAGTGTAAGTCCAATCTTTATTTTGTAATGAATGAATAAATAGCCAAAATCTACCCAAAGCCAAATTGAAATTTGGCATAGCAATCTGACTATTAGATTTTATGTTTAGTATGGGAAATAAGAAACCTCGTGCATTTTTTTCAGGACTTCATAATTAAAGTTGATATAAATACATATTCAAAGAATTTTATTTCCCTAAATAGAGTCACCAGAAGTAATTATTCAGTTTCATGCCAGGACTCGACACAGGGCACACTTCAGTAATAGGAGGTTTATTTTAATCGTTCTCTTTTCTGATTTCTGGCTTCTTCTCTTCTGACTTCCTTTGTTCACAGATGTGCACCAGTTCCTCTCTGTGAGGGCACACGAGTCAGCAGACCTGCCCTGGGTTCTAGCTGTCAAGGAACAGAAAGCTGAATTTATTACTTACTGAAGCAAGGGAGGTCTGTGCCTTCAGACACAGGTCCCCTGAGCAAAGCAGACTGATATCTTCATAGAGTGGGGCTTGGGGGTTGGCAGATTGGCAGAAGCTACAGAAAGGGGGTCCGCTAGCCATTTGGCTGGCGCTCAGAGACGAGTTTATTGGAGTAAGGCTCTTCTCAGTTGGCTGACTTTCAGAAGTGGGAAGTTGCTAGTGGTGGTTTGGCTTTCAGACCGCGCATACTCTGGTGCAAGTGCATCGCTGCTTGATTACGGGGTCTGAGTGGAATCTGGGGGACGTCAGGGGAACCGTGTACCTGAGCTGGCAGCCCTACACTAACAGAAGCACAGCTCTCCCCTGCAGGCCTGGACTCTGCTCGGCGTCTCCCCAGGGGCGTCCCTCAGCCCCCACTGCTGGGGAGACCACCAACCATCGTCTTGACCTCCACCGCAGGGGCTGATTTTTCTTCAGGATGATGTTTCATTTGAAACTGTCAGAGTTCCCATTGACATACTCATCAACATGATTTTATCCTGTTTTGGACTTTGAATGATTGGTTGAATCATCTGATAGAGAAGTATCTGTACAAAAGCATTCACCAGGTGTTAAAATGCTGTATTAAAATGAGGGAGATGTCATGTAATTCATCTGCACACAGAACAAAGTGGTAGCAATGGCTTGTATTACCCATGGGATGGCCGAAAGAAGATTCCAGACTGTAGCATGGCCCCGAATTCCTCAGGCTGAAGAGTTAAAACAGGTGTGTTGTCTTAGCTAAAATGAAAGGCAGGAGTTTGATGCCCACCTCCATTATGCAGGTCCTGCATTTAGGATCACTCTTTCCAGGGGCCTGTCCCACCTGATCTCATCTATACACCCAGGGACAGTTGTATCACTAGAGACTCTGTTTAGGGAGAAACAATCCAATAAGGGTCTCCAAGAGTCATAAAGCTGCCATGATCTGTTAGTGCCACAGAAAATGTCCAAGATTCCCTTAAATTGGTTGAGCTAACAATTGTTTGAGAGCTGAACTGTACTGTGAAGGTGGTGACTCTCCTTACAAAGTCTGAATCTAAGTATCTTACTTATAGTAGTGGGGCTGGAGGGGGGGGCAGGAAAGACGAGAACAGAAACCAATTTACCTTAAACTCTTAAAAAAGGGGGAAAAATTAAGGCCAAAAAAATACAGAACAAAAGTACCAAGGGGGTGGGTGTGGTGAATAGCTGGGAGTTTCTAGGAGATGTGGCAGGTGCCATTACTGTGGTCTTGGGGGGAGTCCTCCTACCTCACTGAACTAGCTTTCGGCTTCTGCTTCAACAAATGGATGCAACGTAGTGGCTGAAAACCATCTTACAGCTCTGGACATCAGAGCCCGAAATGGGTCTCACTGAGCTAAAATCAAGGGGCTGGCAGGGTTGCGTGCCTTTCTGGAGGCTGGACCAGAGACTCTGTTACTTTTCCTCTTCCAATTTCTAGAGGCTGCCCACCGTCTTAGTCTGTTCAGGCTGCTGGAACAAAATGGCTGAGTGGCTTATCAATAGCAGGAATTTATCGCTCCCAGTTCTGGAGGCTGGCCCTCCAGTGTCAGGGCCCCAGCAGGGTTGGGTCACAGACTTCTCACATCTCACACAGCTGAGGGACCTCCAGAGCTCTGTGGGGTTCTTTCATAAGGACACTGATCCCATCATGAATCGTGAATTGCCCCCTCATGACCTAAGCACTTCCCAAAGGCCCCACCTCCTAACACCTTCACTGTTGGTGGTTATGGTTTCAACATATAAATTTGGGAGGACACAAGTATTCAGACCCCAGAACCCACATTCCTTGGCTCATGGCCTCTTCCATCTACAAAGCCGGCAACCCCGTTGCTCCGAAAGCTCCTTCTGTCATGTGTCTCCGCCTCTGTTTCTGGTCTCCTGTCTCCCTGCTTCACTGATAAGGACCCCTGTGAGAACCCAGAACAATCTCCCCATCTCAAGGTCAGATGATGAGCAACCTCAGTTCCATGTGCAACCTTAATCCCCTTCATAGCGTATCCACCCACTGCTTTCATTCGCTGCGCCAACAGCTAACACGCCGTAGATGATCCGTTAACCCTTGTGTAACAGACAACATTGTGTGTTATTAAAATACCTGCATCTGTCTACAATTAAGGAATTCCTCTCATTTATCTTTGTACTTGTAAACTGTAATTGATGTCTACTTTGCAAAGAGCCAATTTTCAAAGAGAAAGCTGGTTTTACCTTTTACAAATCTGAGAACATATTATTTGCTTAATAAAAATAATGTTTGCTTAATTTTGCCTTATGTTCTTGTATCTTCTATATAAGCAATGGATATTGCCCCTGAAAATGATATTTTCAAAAGAAAAGTGAAATACTTTTTAAATGCATGCTCCTTTGTTTTCTATCCCTAATGCATAGGTGCGTATTAAAATTGTTTGTATTTTTTAAATGTTAGTTTATTTATAACACCTCCCTAATGGGTGGACTTAATCTTTAGAATCCTCATTATTCTACAGCCAGAAGAATGTTATGGGCCAACTTATGCAAGACAGCATGGCTGGTTAACATCTGGGGTAATATTACCTGCAGCCCTACATTTGGAGTAATAAAGTTGAAGGATATGGCTGTGAAGAGCCTTTTTATGACTGTGTATACTCTCGCAAATTAATATTAGTGGTTTTTTTTCTTAGTGCTATTTCTCTGTGTCTAGAACATTACCAGAGTCTCTCACTGTATAAGTCTGGTCATCCCTAAACGAAGAAATTGCCACAATATGCAAGAATTTAAAGACAGTTCCCTCAGATGGACTCATTTAAATGAGAAGGGGGTCAGGTCGCTCTGGAGAGTTCTGACAAGAATGGGTGTGTGTGACCTACCTGTGGTCTACAGGAATCCACTTCCTGTCATGTCTCGTGGATCTTTAACAATGCTAGGCAAATGTCGGTTACTTGAGTGACCGTGTTAACATATTGAAAGATGTACAGGTTTTCAGCATATGTAAATAAGCAATTCGACTTTAAGGTTTGGGTCACCAAGTATCTGATACACCTCCTTATCAGATAAGGCACTTTTCCTTCATTGCACTTGGAACAGTTGTAACGATGTGCTTATTTTGCATTCAGATGTTTAAATCCTTCTTTTATTTACTTTTTTAAAGATTTTATTTATTTGAGAGAGAGAGCGCACAAGCAGGGGAAGGGGCAGAGGGAGAGAGAGAAGCAGGCTCCCTGCTCAGTGACGGGGGGCTCGATCCCAGGACCCTGGGATCATGACCTGAGCCGAAGGCAGGTGCTTAACGACTGAGCCACCCAGGCGCCCCTAAATCTTTTAGTAAAAAGTTGTTAACTCCAGTTCCAATCACGCGCAAGTAACTGAACACAGGGAGCTGCTGGCCCAGGAAAACCTGTGGACGGGAAATCCAGATTCTCGCGAGAGGCAGAGAGCACACACGTGAAGCAGCCAGCCCGGATGTGCGCTCTCCCGGGCACCCGCTGAGGAGCACGCAGACGGGGGGTAGCGTTGGCTGTGGGAGGCCGCCCAGGAAAGCCACTCCCGCGAGCCACGTGGAGCTTGTGTTTGCAAATGCCAGTAATGAATCTGCATCAGTGCGATGGTTCTGGGTTCCCAGTGACATCCTCCATCACTTCAAGTTTCTGGCCACGTTAGCTCTGCGGCACTCCAGGACTAATGCGGCAGCTGAGAGGCAGAGTGTCCCTGCGTTTCTCTTTGGAGGGACGTCATGGCTGTCAAAACCCACAGTCCTGTGATGATCACGGATCTTGGCCTATCATGTGCCAAGCGCTTTATATTTCGCAGGGTCCGGTGGAATTCACCCCCGTGAATGGAGAATGGAGCAGAGCTGTAGAAACACACAACGCTTGGTGGGGTCACCTCGGCTGGATGTGCTGGGAATCCTGTTTCTCTGTGGCCTTCCCCCAGCCACTCCGTGCACCCCCATACCCCTGTCCAGGGCAGCAGAACACAGTATTGGACGGTTCTCCAACTTCGCCACTGACTAACCGAAAGGATGCTGCTTGGACACCAGAGCGAGTCACGGAGGCCCCTCGGGCACCAGCTGTGTCCCGGTGGTTGTTAGGTGACGGGGAGGGCCAGGGGCACGGGGGACCCGTGCTGGGATGTGGCTCGAATTCCCCACAGCAGCTGCCATCTGCCGACCAGTACAGAAGGGCTTCGACATTTTCACGACCAACACAGGTGTACCGGTGTGTGCTGGCAGCGCCCACCTGCGCCCACCCAGAATGGCCTTGTGTGCCATGACCCCCGCCCCTGCATCACTGCCAGGCTCAGCCGATAATCTGGCCCGGGTGCTCATGCCTTCGCTGGCCTGGCTGCACACTTGGCCCAAGCTGGCTGTCAACCCTTCCTTCAGGGTCTGTAAAATAGAAAGGAGAGTGGGCTTCCACTGACCACGGAGGAGATGAAAGCCAGCATGAAGGACAGGGTGGGGGCCACGTCTCCCAGTCGAGAAAGATGGATGACCAATGATAGAGAGAGAGAGAGAGAGGTGTTAGAGAGATGATAGGTAGACAGATAGACGATGGATAGATAGATAGATAGATAGATGTTAGAGAGATGATAGGTAGACAGATGATAGATTAGATAGATAGATAGATGATAGATAGATAGATAGATGTTAGATGATGGATAGATAAAGAAAATTTTAGAACTAAAACAAAAAATTAAATTTAAAAAGCACACATCTCAAAACTAAAACTATTATTTAACAGCCAGAAATTATTTGTTTTGACTAATTATATTCCAATTTCAGGTTTAGATATAGCCTGTCCGAGGTTTGTTTTTCTATTTAATAGCAGTGATCTCTTTTATTTTTTATTTTATTTTTTAAGGAGGGCACGTGCTGTGAAGAGCACTGGGTGTTATACACAGCTAAGGAGTCGTTGAACACTACCGGAGTGATGTCTTTTAAAATGTGTTTATATTTCTATATGCATCTTAAAAGGGGAGGCACCATTTGCAACGACGTGGATGGAACTGGAGGGTATTATGCTGAGCGAAATAAGTCAAACAGAGAAAGACATGTATCATATGACCTCACTGATATGAGGAATTCTTAATCTCAGGAAACAAACTGAGGGTTGCTGGAGTGGGGGGTGGGGTGGGAGGGATGGGGTGACTGGGTGATGGACACTGGGGAGGGTATGTGTTCTGGTAAGCGCTGTGAATTGTGCAAGACTGTTGAATCTCAGATCCATACCTCTGAAACAAATAATGCAATATATGTTAAGAAAGAAAAAAAGAAGAAGAATGTAGCAGCAGGGGAAGAATGAAGGGGGGGAAATCGGAGGGGGAGAAGAACCATGAGAGATGATGGACTCTGAAAAACAAACTGGGGGTTCAAGAGGGGAGGGGGTTGGGAGGATGGGTTAGCCTGGTGATGGGTATTGAGGAGGGCACGTTCTGCATGGAGCACTGGGTGTTATGCACAAACAATGAATCATGGAACACTATATCTAAAACTAATGATGTAATGTATGGGGATTAACATAACAATAAAAAAAATTAAAAAAAAAAATGGGAGGCACCTACAGACCACCTATTTCAACTTCCTCATGGTACAGACGAGGAATAGGAGGTTAGGTAAGCTATTTACATTTTTACTTTTCTGTGGAAGTAGCACCCTTCATGACTGATATTTCAAGATTGTTTCTGAGTGCATGAACAACAGCTCTGTGTGCGTGGTCTGCCTGGGGACTGCAGGGCATACATGCGACCCTCCTTTGGGTGACCTTGTTCATGCGGGCTCCCTCAACTGTGGATGGAGAGAGATGCCCTGATCTCGGGCCTACGAGGTAGACCCTGTGAATTTTTCCCCTTCTTTGGATTTCCCAGTTGCATGGAGGAAGCGCCATGCCTCTGACCAGAACGCATGCCTTGTGCAGCACACAGCGCGTGCCCAGCCAGAACGAATGCAGTGTGGTATTGCGTTTGTGCACCACGGAAAGCGATGCTTTGCCAAACCAAGAGAGGTGGTGGCCTTGGTCAGTGCAGGCGGGACTGAACTTTCCTGGAAACAGCTTCTGGAAAACAGCTGCAGGGCACGTCTAATATCAAGTAGGGCGGGATTGGCGACCCACCTTCATGGCCAAGCACTCACTCGTCATTTGGGGTCAGACACTTGAGGTGGCGTGAAGAACGGATTCTCTCCCACGTCCCGGCGCAACTTGGACCATCACGTTCTTTTTTCTTTGCCAAAGTCCCTGAACTTTTATTTTCCTGGACTGAATGATATATAAGATTCCTCTGAAGATCTTGTCTTCCTTCATCTTTAATGACTCCCGTGACTATGCTCTGAGGATACCAGAGCTATCTATTTGGCCAGGAGAAGAAAGGTCAGTCAATAAAGGGACAGAGTAACCCCACTGATTGTGTAAAGAGCTCTGAATGCAAAGGAGGAGACGTATTCTATGGCAGAGGCAGGACAGACAGGGGGCTTTTTAACTGTTCCCCCTCGCACCTGTATCAGTATTAGGTGAAAATCATAGAAAGGCATATTTAGCTCAATAAAAGGAAGCCGTGTCTGAAAACTGCATAACTGGGCTCAAACAGAACAAGCTGACTTGCCAAGGGGACTGGAAAGTTAGCGACGGAGCTGAGTGACCGGGGGTCAGCGGTTTGGGGCAGGGCGCTCCATCAGGGGTGGAATACGGCTCTCTGCAGTGGATCCTCGCATCCCCCACCACGTCCCCTCCTCAGGGCTGAACCCACCCCCTAGCTGCTGGGATGTCACCTGCTAAAAGCCAAGGTCACACCTGATCCGGGGGCAGCAGCAGCTTGATGGTGAAGGAGGACCACCGGCAGCCCCTGGGGCAGCCCTGAGGGTCACCCCGCTCTGGGACCAGCGGACACGGCAGCGGCCAGCGCACTGCGGGCTGACTCCCCCACCAGGGCGTCTGCCAGTTCTCCTAACACAAACCCTGCACAACTGCGCTCGTACCACTGTCCTTCCAAGGACACCAGTCGGACACACCCCCTCAGGTTTGCTGCCACTGTGGGTGTTGATAACTTTCCCATTTCTTCTCTTTCTAGCCAAGGAACAGTTACAATAAGCCACAATTTGTTTCTCATACACTGGCCATTGCAGGTCTGTGACCAGGCATGATAACCCCCGCGATGCTCTGCCTTCTGCCCCTGCCCGTGCGTCCATGTTCTCCGCAGGCTGCTGGGGAGGCGGCAGAGACTCGCCTGAGCTAAGCTCCCAGGTGGGAAGTTCATGACCGCTGAGGACACACAGACACAACTGTGCAGAAGGCCAGACCACCAAGTCCCCAGACTCGGCACATAGCCCACCAGATCAGGCTCTCCCAGAGACCTGGTCTCTCTGGCTTCATCTCCTGCACCGGCTCACTCTCTAGCACATTGTGTGCTCAGCAAATAGTGAGCAAGGGAATGAATGAAGGACGGAATGAATGAGCTCTTGTCCCATGGCCACTCCTCTCCAGACATTTCAATCAAACTTTTCTCCTCACCTCGTGGATCTCATGCTGCTCAGCCCTTTCCTGGTTACCTGCATTTATTAGAAATGCACCGTCCTGTGTCTAAGGGGGCTCTTCGAGGTCAGCCTTAGTTCATGTTTCTGGACTCTGCCACATCTCTCACCCACGGCATCGTGTCAGTCAAATGGCGTGCAATTATTTGTTTTTACTTGCCCTATAATTTCTTCCCTGAACTCTGCAGGCCTCTCACAAATGCAGGTGCCAAATTGGAAGGAACCTCAGAAGCTTTCCTGAACACCCGCCCCCCAGAACAGTGGCCTCCCAAATTCCAGGCATTATGATGTAAACGTTAATGAACAATGAGCATGCGTGCAACTTTCATCTTGCCATTTGATGAGGAAGGTGGCTCTGCACGTGGGTCAGTTAGGTCATTTAGTGAAAACTTGGCGCTAATGAGACCAGGATAGAGACCTGGGCCCCTCATGGCCAGTTAACTCTGAGCAAAGAGAAAAACTCAGTTCCATGGTCAAAACCTACCCTCTTCAGCGCAGTTAGCTATTCCATAAATGTGTGATGTTGACCCCGAAGGGGAGCAGAGCGGAGGAGGAGGGCAGCTCAGCGCACACCAACATCCCGGCTCGGAAAAGCAGCCGGAAACACACAGGTGCTCGTCTGCACATTGGGGGCCGTTCCCTGCTCAGGAATGACAGAACTAAATCTCCTGAGCTGGAGACAAACACTCGTTTTGTTAAGTCTGGTATCTCAGTAAGAAGCAGCTTTGGAGATCATGTTTCTAAACCTTTGGCTTTATTGAGGCACTGATTTTGCTGCTTGTTCGCTACCCACAATATAAACAGGCTTTTGGATAAAATTGTACTTTTTGCCACAAATAATTAAACAGAATCATAATCTCCTAGGTTTGTAAGGAACCATAAAGGTGACTCCCTTCAGCGACCCATCCAAGACTAACTCTCCCGCGGATGAGCAGGTGCCCGATTTGTTCTGCGCGGCCTCGGGGATTAGAGAGGCAGGATCCCTCATCAGGGAAACCCCAACAGTTTTAGACAGTTCTGCTTTGTCAGGAGCTAACGTATCTCCTCAGCGTGGGCATCTTCTCTGGATGAATTTTACTTGTGAAAATCCAAATCTACACACGGACACAGAATGTTCATGTCACAAAAGCCTGCAGAGTAAGACTCGAGAACACTCTTTTTCCCAGGCACACGTCTTCCTAAGCCCCACGCCCGCCCGTTTCCAGGAACACACCCATCGCAGAACACACAGCAGCTTGGACCCACTGCCAGCGGAGAGCTCTGCCGGAGCACGTGGACGTGTATGAGGCCTCTCAGGTACTTCCTTCCTTCCATCTGAGTTTGTCATCACCACCACCAGGGCCAGAAACACAGGGCTGATGCCAGACTGCAGCGAGGGGACGGGGCGTTCTCAGGCTCCCGCAGACAGACCCCCGGGACGGTGGCCGGGGGCTTTCACTCCGTGGCTACTGCAGGGCAGTATTGTGTGAAGTCAAGCCCCAGTCCCCATGAAGGCTGTGAGCTCTAACCCAACAGATTTATAACCATATGCTTATGTGCATACACTGTGTAACTAGATACCAGTTCCATATAAACTTTTGAGCATCTAAACACTGGTAACATTCAATAAACTCAGAGCAGGCCTCTTAAACAAATGGCCTCTAAGACTTCAGGGGCACAAGAGTTACAGGAACATTTGTTAAAACTCATTATTCTGGGCCCTGGCATCAGAAGCTTTACTTTCTTGGGCCTGAGGAAGAGCCTAGAAATCAGAATTTGTAGCAAGCTCATTATTTGAATCTGATACTAGTTGTCTTGCAAACTGCCCTTTGGTAAACAGTGTTCTGAGTCAGGTTCACGTTTTTCAGTGCCAAAAATTCTGCACCGTAATCAGCTTTAAAAATTAATACGCTGGATCAGGAAACCCTAAAATTATTGTGTGTCCTCTAAATATTTCTAAATTCCAAATATCAAGATATATGCAAATTCATAATTCCTGAATTAAAAAACTAAAGAAGAAAATAATATTCTCATACCCCTGCCTCGGTGTGTCGTGAAAAAAGCCTGCGACGGATGGGGGCTCATCCCAGGTTTTGAAGTTAGCTGCATGCGTGCACACTAAGGACCGATCGCAAGCTGTGGGCGTGAATTAGAGGGGCTTCATTGCGAAGGAAAGAGCCGTGCGTGCTCTGCCTGTTGGGTGTGCAGACATGAGCCAGAGCCGTCCACACCGCGGCAGACCTCAGAACCACTTGAAATAAAACCAGGCCGGGTCCCAACCAAAGAGGTATGTGGCCAAGGGTCATTCATTCTGCTTTTCCATTTCGACACACAGAGCATTTTGTGGTTGTCTATAACGCACTCACTAAAGCACACTTGAGAAGGACCAGAGCCCCAGGCTGGTCCCGAAGGGCCACCAAACTTCCCCAGCCGTGTCCCTCCGCTGACCTGCCCCCACACCCTGAGTCCATTCAACCAGTCACACTGTCTTCTTGTACAACTTCACACATTGAGAGACACAAGTTTTAATTCTGGTTTTCCCTTTCTCCAGGAAAAAAAAATAATAATAATTTCTGCCTTGTTCTTCCACAAGCAATGGAGGCCACCGAAGTCACATTTCCCACAAGGAAACTCGCTACCAGCTGAGTGTATTATGGTCCCCCCACCTAAGCAGGGGGTGACAGCCCTTCGAGATGCCCCTGGAATGGTCATGGCAACACAAGCCTCCTCTCCCTCTAGACTCAGAAATTTTTGAAGTCAAAGGACATGTATTTTCATCTTTCGGGCCCAATTCTTGGCAAAATATGAAGCTTTCCATAAATATTGTTGGATGGATTAACCAATAAATGATTCCCTCATTTTCTCTGCCTAAGCCTTTAAATTACCTGAGATGAAAAGGTAATTATCACAGGTGGCTGTACCCACTCATTCAGCGCTTCCTCTGTAACATCGGTGCAGACATCCTCCAGCGTTTGACTCTCCTCTCCAGGATTTTCTCAGGGATTCCCCAGAGGAACCAAGAGTTCCTCAGAGAAATAAATGTTTATTTTTTTCCTTTTAGCCAAGCACTTTTCTCCACTGCAAGAAGCATTGTACGTTGATCCCCGTCTCTAATACGTTAAGATATAATGGTGTCTGAGGCCCTCTGGAATGGAACTTCAGTTCCAAGGGTTTTGAAGGAAAATAAGAGGCAACTGATCTTGGGCCAAGTATTTATCCTTTATGAAATGAGGTGAAATGAGGCAAACAATTATGGAATTAGCTAGGAAGGGAATTTAGTTCTATAATAAAATTACTCAAGTTGCAGATCATATTAATTGCGAATAATTAAGCTCAGGATTTGCCGTTTCCTTAGTGTCTTGAATGAGCATAGAGGAAAGCTACCATCCAGCTCATGGAAATGATGTCACCTAATTCTGCTCCATTCTCTTCCCCTTCAAGGGTTTACCGTCAGCAGTGTGGAATAGATTGCCCTTACGTCAGAAGCCGAAAGATTTACCTTATGTACAGTGAATATTTATTGAATGGATAAATAAAACACCTTAAACCTACATAAATATCACCTTAAAACCTCCTTATTATTTCATACCAATGACTCAAACTGAAGTATTTGACATTTGTCCAAACCTTTCAAAGCATATTTTTTTTAAGAATAAAATATGAAAGTGCTTACACTGATTATGAAGATGAACTATCTCTATTTTTCTGCACTCAAGTAGGAGGAACATTAAATTATCACAATGGCGTCTCTCACAAATTTGATTACTTAAAATAATTTTCCTTGAGCATGCACTAAATGTTCAACAAATAAAAGCTCACATTATTTATTTTTTTTAATTAAAAGTCCTAGGAATCCTTTCTAAACAAGAGCTTGTTGATTGCCTTTGATTCCAGCTCATAACAGCCACCTCCATCACCCACTTCAGCTTCTCCATCCATCTCCTCCTCTGGGGACAAGCTTGCACAGGACGAGCAGAGAGGTGACCTTTCCTATCAGTGTGCACACGGTAAGCGAGAGGTCCCATGGCCAAGCCAGGGATAGCTCATCTACCTCGGACCTGATGAAGCGCAGTCCGGACGGGCCTGCAACGTTACACCAGCACACTAATATGTTTACTAAACTGATCAATAAGAAGATTGATAAGTCTTCTACTAGGTTAAGTTAATCTTCTTATTGATCAGCCTCGCAAACATATTGCTTTCCTTGGGCAGCCTCCCCTGCAGCTCCTTTCCCCACCCGAAGCCCTGGTTGTCTGGTGCTATCAAGAAGAGAAATAGAACAACATTTTCTACATTAAATGCTTCCATTACATCAGGATCATCTTTGCCAGCAACACATATTTCCTAGAGTAGAGGATTTATAACTGGTGGGCGCCTGACTAATTTTTCTGTGGGTTAGAATATTGATAATGATCTGGTCTCTTCCTTGCTCTCACTTAGGATGTAGATTTTAAAGTAATAATGGTTATAAATGGAATGTGGTAATGCATCTCCAGTAACTGTACCCGGAGCAAAGATCTTTAAAAATAAGGCGACAAACAAAGCCAAAACAAAGCGTACACCCAGTCTTCCTGTTTCACTCTTGTTCCTATTAAGGGAGAATTAAAAGTAGGGCAGATGGAAGGAGCCTGGCAGGCTAGAAGGAGCCCCAGGTGAGAGCAACGATGGCAGACAAACTCAACGAGAATACTTATTGCAGGAGCTGAGCCGGTGCAGGGCACTGCTCCAGCCCAAGTCACTTCGTCTCCCATTATCTTGGCAAGTCCCTCTGTGACCTTAGGCAATTAGTGATCTGTGCCCCCAGATATTTTGAGAATGAATGACAGCAAGCTTCCAGAAGGCTCCATGGCAAAGAAATATTGAGGCTGAAAAGATAAAGCATTGTGGTCAGGTGGAAGAGGGGCAGGTTCGATGCCCAGTGCTGTCAGAGCCCAGATAGGGTCCGTCACCTGCCAGCTCTGGGTGCGATGGGGAGACCTGCAGGCTGGTGTGCAGAGGGCCCCATAGAATCACAAGGAAGTGATGGTGCTAGGGCCTTTGGGCAGAAGCTTTAAAGGCTCTGGGAAGCTCTGGGAAGCCTATGGTGTCAGGTAAAGCCAGAAGAATGTGGTGTTTCAACTAGAGGATCCAGGTGTTATGCCACATGGACAGAGAGCAGCACAAAGAGCTTTCGAGCACAAGAGACCCATCACAGCCTCAGGGCAGCCCGGCCAGCAAGGGGACACTCACCAGGTCAACCGAGTCTGACGGGGGTGTGTGTGAGTGGACAGGCCACCATGACAGAAAAAATATGACTTCTGGTAAGTGGACCGTATATTGGGGGAAATTATTGTGTTTCATGTATAAGCAAGGCTATTGTCTAAATGGGAATTAGGGTCTAATTCACAGGTGAGATTCCAGAAGGCATCTGCCAAGAGCAGCACCCTGGTCGGATATAAGGAGAATAAGCACCGTCAGTCCAGGTGCTGTGGTTCAAGAGCGGATGAAGGAGGCAAGTGCACATGCCTCAGCTGAGTGCTCCTGAAAGATCTTCCAGTTCTTCGGTGGAGCAATGGGCACGCAGGTACTCTCCTGGTTGTGAGCACCTTCCTCCCCATCAAGGACATGTTCGTCTAGGATTATTGGTGGAGAACCCCCAAGTTGAGTCTGCGGGGCACTGAGTCAAATATAGAAGTCTGTGGGTTTAAGACCTTTGGGAAAATGCTTAGTCAGCAAATGAGGGACAGTTTTCACCTTACCCCCACCAACCTTCCTTGACTCCTCCACCCTTCACTTCTCTGCCGTGATGGGTCAGTGTTCTCCTCAGAACCCCCTAGCCAGCTGGCTTTGCTCTGCATGGCCCTACTGAAATGTATGAGTCTACAAATGTATGAGTTGCTTAGCAGTCTCTGAGCATCTTCATCATGGGCCGCTCCAGTCTATGTCTTTTTAGCCTTTATGCTCCCCCACCTCTTCACAGCACACATAGTGGTTGTCAGTGAGTATGTGCTGAATAATATTTGAATAGAGGCAAGCCAGGCTCAGCCCAGACACCTCCCTGCATTACCCCAGTCGCTGCGTGGCCAACTTGAGTTCAGCTTTCTAGATTTGCTTGACTGAAATTGAATACTGATACGTTGATATTGATGGCTATTGTTGTACAGGCCACTGCGCCTTGAGTCCACCTTTCATATTTTATATTAGAAGTCCCTCAACTGAAAAAGAAATCAGTGAAGTATCGTTAGCATCACCCGTTCCTCAACTTCATTGTTTCTAAGGCCTGCTGTGTGAAGATGGCCGCCATCTTCCACACGCCGCAAAGGAAGAGTGGGCAGTCTTGCCCAAGACTCACAGACCTTGGGGCCAGGTAGCAAATTGGATAGAAACCTGGGTCCCCTACTCTGTGCCCAGAGTGAGGTCCCAAAGAGAACCAGATGTGTTCCTTAAGAGTGCGGTTCCAGGCAGCCCCTCTATGGTCAGAGCCTTAGAACATCAAGGATAAAATCAACATGCCTATGTCAGGGAAGGTTCTGGAACAGCAGGGAAGGTTCTGGGACAGCACAGCTGGGGCTTGTGCACAGGTTCCATCTCAGGTGGTGGAGACTTTACAGTGTGGTTTCTAATCAAGCAAGGAGCCACGAATTAGAAATTCTCTCTATGCCTGGGACCATATGATCAAAGTTCTAAAGTGGGAGACATAAAATCCAAAGCATTTGATTAAACTGAGGGATGTTCCCTTAGCTCTGCGTTGTTCTCCCTCCTGAGTGATGAGTACAGATTTCTTTAAGCAGGGAAAAGGCTTCACATTATCAATTAGGATAGAAGCCAGAAGCAGTGGTTTGGGGACAGAGCTGCTGGGAATTACCATTCACAGACGGAAGGATCCGGCGACTGCTTTAGGGCGCTCGCCGGGGATGAAGCTCTGCCGGCTTTCAAGATCCAGATAATTTCATTCTACTTCACTCAGCCTTAGTCACTGCAATGATCTTGCCTCACCCCAGGATCTGAACAAGCATGGCTCTGAGAACAAGGATGGCTTCTGCCCCTCATACCAGATTAAAAGAAAGGCGACATCAACTGGTGCCCGAGTGGGTTTCAGCAATGTCCCCGTGACATTTGCCTTCCCCGCCTCTGTGCAAAGAGCTGAGCGGAGCACAATCCTTGTCTGACTTTCACTGAAGACCTGCTGAAGCTCCTACTTTCAGAGGAACGTGTCCGAGCAAAACGGAGGAGAGTGAGTTCTTTAAAACCAGTCTTGGTGATAGATCCCTGATTTCTTTGCAACTCTTTTTGAATGACAAGCAGGTCCCTTGCTTGTCAGAAACCGAAGTTTCTGCACTTTTTGCTGAAAAGAAAAAAATTTCCTTTTCTTGGCACTCTGGGAAATCTTTCTGCACAACATTTGCAACCAAGAGCTTGAGAATTAGTCCTTTTTACTTTATCAATACTTTATTCTGAATCTGAGATATCCCTGGTGGACCAAAAGTGAAAAAAAAAAATTTAAAAAGAAAGAACGAAAAAAAAAAAACTCTCCCTCTACTGTCAAGAGAAAAAGAATTCTGAATCTTTTCAGGGCAAATGTTGGATGTGATCCTCTTATTTCACCTTTGGATAAATTCCCACTTCAAGCAAAACTATTTTCCTTGGAAACCGCTATTATGCGAAACATACCAAAATCACTCAAAAAGAATATTTTGCATGGGAATAATGTCATGTATTTAATGTATTCTGACAGTCATCAACATGCTGGACACCAAATTCCTTTCATGTCTATGTGTTGTTCTTCCTATATATTGGCATTGGACACCTGTCCTTAATCAGTAACTAATCTTAGATCTGTGGTTCTCCACCAGGGCTGACTTTGCCAACCACCCCCCACCATGGGGACATGTGACAATGTCTGGAGATATTTTGGTTTGTCACACTGAGCAGGAGGGGCCACTGGCAACTAGTGGGTAGAAGTTACAGATGCTGCCCAATATCCTACAATGCACAAGATGGTCAGCTGAAACAAGGAATTATCCAGCTCCAAATGCCCAGAGTGCCAAAGATGAGAAGTCCTGCCTTAGCTAATAAGAACAGCTCACCAAACAGCTTACCAAAGTGTTCCACCTGCTACAACTTACGGTTTCTAAGTTAAGGCACGTAACTTCGGAATACGTGATAAATGCCAAGTGTCTGCATCCTACCTACTGTATTTCCTAATTTATTCATCCAAATGGCAGGTACACAGTGTCCACTCATGAGGTGTGACCTTGAGAGAGGTGGGTTAAGACAAATACACTCAACAACCATTAACCTAGTAGACATACCATGGACGATCCCCAGAGAGGGGAATGGAGGTAATAGCCTGAAGAATATCCATAGGAAGTTCTAAATTAGAAATAGGTGGGAGACAGGGGGACCCAACTGGGGAACAAGGGGCTGCAAGTTCCAACACATTCATGTAGCAATAATGGAAGCCTATCCCCAAACCACTGTGCAGAACAAAGACCATGGAGGTGGGGATGCTGCTGCCGAAAAGAAAAAAAAAAAAAAAAAAGAAAGAGGGATTTCACTGTGAATGATCCAAAGAGAAAGAGACTGGTTAGAAAAAAAAAAATCAATGAAATGATGCAAAAAAAATGAAAAATGTGCCTAAGAAGGATTTGGATTATATTTACGGTTAATGAGCTAGAAAAAAAACCCCAAAAGAATAACAATTAAATTTTGCTTTTCAGTCTAGATGAAGTGTTAGGAAGAAAGACAGGCTTCAGTTTGATTTGAACTCTCTGGCATCATACCTAAAGCACACCTACGGAGGGAGCAGTGAATCAGTCAGGTCTCCAGATGAACTGAGGGATCCACCATCTATACAATGTATAAGTCTATCTATATATCTATTATGTAGAAATGGGTCCATTAACACAGGGCTGGTGAGTTCATATGCAACATAAACAAACAGATTCCATTTCTTACAAACACACAGATTGTATGAAATAAACGCACAGTGTTTTCCAAGCACTGTGGTCATTACATGCTTGAGGCAGAAGTTTATAGCGGTTAGCAGCTGAGGACCTTTGGAAGCTTCTAGTTTCATCTCCAGCTCTATAACAAAAGACAGACCCCAAAAAGACAAAACATAAACACAACCCTGGAACAGTGCATTTTCTTATTTCTGCTGCTGGAGCCATAAAATGTGGATATTCTTTATCTTTGTTTTTCTATTTTCCCAACAAAGGTAACTCAGGACTCTCCAGAAAAAGCTGGAAGAGCTTTGGATGGATTTTATTTCCAACATATGGTGACTGAGTCTATCTGTGCATGTTCTCACCTCTGAAAAGGAAAAACATGATTATTCCTGTGCGTTCAGAATGAATAAGGGAAACGTATGTCTATATACGGTGGTTGAGTCACATGGGTGGCAGATGTCCCAGGTCAGCAGGTGGAGGGGAAGTGAGTCGGGAAGAGATGGTAGGGTAGATGATGAACTTAGATCAGCAGAGATGGGAGGACGGGCATTCCAGGATGGGGAAAAACTGATATAAGATCATGGATGAAAAAGCATTGAGAAATGCTGGGCACTAGGCATGGTCTTGAGCACCTAAAGCATGGAGTCCTTGGACAGAAATAATAAGGAGGTAAGTTTGTGGTCTTCTGGGATCTTACGATGAAATACTTTGCTCACCCAGGTTGAGAAGGCTTTATTTTCTCCTGGATGCACTGGGAAATAAAAGACTGAAAGTCCACAATCAGATCTGAGCTCTAAGAAGTGGACTTCGGTGGTATTCTCTATATGAAGGAGAGGAGTGCACGGGCTGTGGGGAAGCAGTCCCAGCTCTTCTCAGTGTGAGGATCCCAGAGGTCCTGGGGGTCATGGATGCCACACTGCCTGGCTCCAGGAGTCCCCAGTCCCACTATATTCTGTGGGCATGATGCTCCTCAGCGTTGTGTGGCCCAGGAAAGACTCCCTACCAGCAGTTTCAATGAGGTTGCAAATCAGTGTAAAACAGCTACCTGCATTCAGAACTATCCTTCCCACTTTTGCTTGACAGATGGAGATCGGTATCCTAACACACCCACAAACCTCCAGTCTTCACCACAATTGTCTGGACTACTGTCTCCATCTTTCACCTTACATTCGCTGAACACACACAGTCACACAACTAACCTCAGGACTGAGATGGGAATTCCTGACCAGTTTGGACACAACCTGACCTCACAGCTTAGAGAGCTTCCTGTTCTAACACCTGCTCAGGTAGAGTGTTGGAATAGGCAGAGCTTTGGCCAGTTCACCTACGGGAACTCAAGCAAGCCTTTCAGAGAAATTCTCCAGGTGTTTGTCCCCACCAGCCCATTTCCAGAACCCTCCATCCCTTTCGTGTGTCTCCCTGGGCCTCTTTCCTTCAATATCTTTCAAGAAGCATTGATTGAAATGTCTCTACAAAGACGAGATTCAGGCTCCTGCAGGGTAACATCCAAGGTGAACTCAAGTGGGCAGGAATCTGTTCCCGAGGAGGAGAGCCAGATGGCAGTGTAGTTGTGACTGTCCATGGTTAGCTTCTAACCTGGGCAGGCGGAGGCGGTATTCCTACCCTCCAGACCAGCTAACTCAGGACCCTGCCTCTGCGTTCCCTCACCGCCTCTGTGTTCCCTCACCACCCCTGCTTCCTCCTACCCGACCACCTAGAGTGTTGGTTTCTGCACATCTGTCCTCGAAAGCAGGATATCACTGAGACTGGGAACATGGCCTCGATCCTTTTTGTTTCCCCCGCAAGTGTGGTTTAGTGACTATGCTAAGACTTGCCTCTGTCATTTAAAAGCCCCCTTCCCTTCCCTCTTGCTCTCAGGTTCCTCCATGTATCCAGGTGTCCACAGGCAAACAACTTCATATGCTCCTGATCTAACTGCTGTTTTTACCACATCCACATCAATCTAAGTAGTTGCCTCATGAAATCATATACCATTTGACCTAGGGAAGTATTTATCCAAACCTCATTATGCATGGATACTCAATATACAAAATAAAAAGGCCGCTCTTCTTGTTATCATATGAGGAGAGGGTCCCAAGTTCTTAGACATTTCCCCTAGGTCACCTCCAAAGAAAATCAGGGCTCTGCAAACTGTAGATTAAAGTCCCCCCACCTAGGCCAGTCTCATTTTACAAACGAGAAAACAAGGACCACTATATGTCAACAACATTCTTTATACATCTAAGTCTCTGAGCTGCTTCTCTGTCCATGCCATAGTAAACGTGTGCATCTTATAAATACATATGGAAAAAAAAAGTGTTTCAATTAGTTTCATGAACAGACCACTGACAAGTTAGTAAAGGATGTGACTCAGAACTTTCTATCTATCCTGTGACTTGTCTGCAGCACAGTGGCTTGTTATAATATTGACTGGCACCAACTAATAAACAGTATTACAGAAATAATGCAACCATAATAAATGACATTGGAGTCAGCCAAGAGACTTTGAAAATAAATACTTGAGTAATTATGGCCTTATCTATAAATATAATGGACAAGGCAGAGAAGCAATTTCTAATTTGTGATATTGCTATGATTTACACATGAAAGCACAAGCAATAAATCCAAGGAAATTATGTAAACTATGAAATCTTGCTCACAATACGGTGTTAGTTTTACATTTAAACATTATAAAAATAAATTGTGTAAACTTCCTAGGGGGAGGAAAAAAGAAAGAATAGGTAAAGCATGACAGGGATCTTAGTGAATTATACATACATAATGGGGTATTAAAAAGTACTGTTGTGTAAATAAACATGATTGCATTATTCTCTTTACCATTCCAGTTAAATAAAATTGGAATTATGACTTATCCTCCAGAAGAGCCAAACTCAAACACCTGCTAAAGTTGAGGGCTGGTTGATTTCCTGGATATGCACTTCAGTGCATGGCTGGTGTTTGGAAGGTGATCAGGAGGCCCTGGTCATGGCCTTCTGCTGATATATCCGTTCCAGGAACAACCTGGAGCTCTTGGGGTAATGAAGACCATACAGAGGCAGAATCAGCAAGGTCACAACCATCCCCAACAATCCCCACTGAGAACAAAGAGATCAAGAGCTATTATAGGATGAGAGGAGATGATGACTTGGCTCATACCTGCTATGATCTCAATAACATAATTTAGGTGGCCTACTATGGCCAAGATAAAACTGGCCAGTCTCCCATGTCTTCTCTGAATACAAACTCATTGATTAATCTCTAGCTACATCCATAATGTCTTACTCAAGCCTATAAAGTTCCAATTGTGACAAGCGCAGGCCCCTTTCAATCTGCAGGTCTAGCACTGTTGTTGCATTCAGCCTTGTGTCTGTCTGTCCACAAAGCATCTCTACCTGGGTGCCCATCAGGACTTCCTACACAACACCCCTCCCTTCACTTCGCAGAGAGCAGCCATGTTTCCAACTGATGCTTCATCATCCTTCCAGGCATACAAGTGATTTGGTTTGTTGAACTCTTGGCACTCAAACCAATTAACTTGTTGAGTCTTCCGAAATGTCTGTGCCACAGCTACATTCTAAGTGCTTCTCACCTGGAAGTCAAGAGAGCGTCTTCACTGACCTCACCAATCATGCTATCTTCCACCACAATCCATCCTAAGTAGTCCTGATGGGCCAGGACTTATATGCAAGTAACATGTGTGAATTCTATAATGGCCCCTGGAGCTGAGAGTGCCTTGGTCTGGTTCTTGCAGATATAAACTTTTCATACAATATAGCTTCTTCCCATAAGCCAACTACTTCATCTTGTACTCAAACACAGAAATCTCTGACAGCACTGGAAGAAAACAAGCCCTGTTGGGCTCTCCAAGAGATAGCATTCCTCTATGTTGTACTTTATTGGAGAATGAAGAGCCTTTTAAAGGATAACCTGAGCAGTGCACAATTTTACCTGACACACTGAATTTAGAACCTGAGTCACCTGTGGGAAAAAATACCCCACTGTGAACTCAGTAAAGCACACACTTGGACGTGGTTTTCTGCCTCAGAGGATTCACATGAGCCAGCAGAGAAGAACTCTTACAACCTGCGTCTGCAAAAGTGTTAATTTCCCTCTACTCCTCTGCTTAAACTTTGTTTTCTTACCACAGGACTCCATGACTTTGCTCATTCTGTTCCCTCCATCTAGAATGTTCTTCTCTTACCTGCCCTGTCCTCATACTTGTAATTCATCTAACTCAAATGTCTCCAATACTCTCTTAACCATAAACTCTTTTTTCCCTTTTCTTTTGTTTGAACATTTGTGGGATCCTGTATTTCTCTAGAGTATCACACTCTGCTTCCATTAGGAGCATTTCTATTCAATTTCCACATCTTCATGAGCTAAAACCAGCCTATGAAGGGGATGGTGAGGTGAATGGTTACTAGGTGAGACGGGAAGGGGGAGGTCTGATTGAGCAGGTGTTAGTTACAGAAGTTGCCGTAAGGGAGGTAGAAGAAGCACTGAAAGTAGATACCCAGCCATGAAATCCAAAGGAAGCACAAGACAAAGAAACGGGAAATAGCCAATAATATTCAGACTTGGCTGAGCCCAGGAATGGGCTGGAAAACAAGGAGACAAAGAAGGATAGGAAGCAAATAAGGTCTTCTGAGACCATTTCTTAAGGTTGTCCATGTGATTTTTTAATTTGTTTCTGACATTGTGGAACATGAGTGGGTTATCCCGCCTTACAGCCACAGTCAAGGTGGGAAAGCCTCCCTTTTTTTTCTTATTGTTACAATAACCTATAAGCTTTGGAAGGGTGAAAACTCTCCTTCATGTATATAGATATGTAATGATACCTCACTGTTATTTTACAAGAATTGATAGATAAACTCCACAATGTTGAATAACTGGAATATTTTGTAAAAATACATATATGTATTGAGTACATTTTTTTTCCTACCGACTTGGGTCTGTAAATAGTGGGTCATAAAAGCCAATATTTCACATTAACAATTAAAAATAATAAGATAAATGTGAAAAATCATATTTTAAAGATATTTGAGAACTGTGAGCCCACTAAGGATGAAATGAACCACATCCCAGAGAGTGAAGGAACTGCCCTCGGTGATTTAATATAGACTGTCTCTTTTCCTCTAGGAGCAATGGAACCCAGGCCAATGCAAAGGACCATGTTGGGGTAAAAAGACACCACCAGAATGGAGTAAATGAAACAAGTTTTGGAGTTTATACAGGGCTGAGAATTTTTCACTTTCCCACCAGCAGATCTCATAATGGACAGGGCATTAGATAGAATACTCAGAGAATGCCACCTTAGTAGTGACACTAACTTAGCATTGGAGCAAAAGCT
This sequence comes from Phoca vitulina, assembly GCF_004348235.1. NCBI lineage: Eukaryota > Metazoa > Chordata > Mammalia > Carnivora > Phocidae > Phoca > Phoca vitulina. Next base: position 2,509,896 of record NW_022589720.1, read on the forward strand.
CCTCTGGACATACCTTGTCAAGACCTCAAAAGATCCAACAGGTTTTATACTTAACCATGGAAAAGAAGCAAACCCAACACCATTCAAAGGAATACAACATAATCCAGCAATCAAAAAGAAAATAAAACAAAATATCTGACACTCAATAAATAATTGCCAGACATACAAAGAAATAGAAAAATATGACTGCTAAGTAAGGGAATAATTAACCAATTAAAAAAATTAGAATGATAGATATGATGGAACTAGAAGACAAAGGACTTTGAAATAGCTATGAAAAATATGATCATGAAAGTTAAATATATATTATATGTATTTATATTATATTTATCATATATAGACAGAGCAAAAGAATGTCCACAAAAGGCATATGGAACTGCCATACATGGAAAAATATCTGAATGAAAAATACCCTGGTTTGGGTATGTGTGTGTGTATATATGTATGTATATATCATATATCATATTATATTATATGATATATGATTATATGATTATGTATTATGCATATGTATTATGATTATGTATTAATTATATATATTATTATATATTATAATATATATAATCTCAGAAATAAGAAAGAAATAAAGAAAAGTACTTGAAGAGTACTTTTATATGAAGTGCATATACTTGATATAACAATATATGAAGTACATATAATAAAATCAGATTGTATTATATGATTATATAATTATGTATTAATTATATATATATTATTATATATTATATATAATCTCAGAAATAAGAAACAAAGTACTTGAAAATATGGTGGTCAAAATTTTCTAAATTTGATGAGAACCATGAATCCACTAATCCAGCAAGCTTTGTAAATCCAAAAAAAAAAAAAGTCAACCTAAAGAAAACCACACCACAGAGTATCATAATCAAAATTCTGAAAAAAGTAATAGGGAAAAATGGTAAAAGCAGCCACAGAAGGGAAAAGTTACATTGCATAAAGATGGGCAAATATAAAGGAAACAGCAGAATTTCTTCAGATACAGTGCATGCCAAACACGGTTAAAATATCCTTTGGTACCAAAAGGAAAAAAAAAAAGACTGTCAACTGAAAATTCTTTACCCAGTAAAAATATCTTTCATGAATAAAAGAGAAAGAAAGACTGGTAGATCAGCAGAGTCTGGGAGATCTAAGGAGCAGTAGACAGGCACAACAAAAGCATTGAAAGAATTTACTCAGGTAGAAGGAAAAGGATTCCAGGTAGAGATTTCAATGTATATAAAGTAATAAAGGACACCAGAAATGACAAACATATCTATAAATATATCAGACACTCACTCTTACATTGTAATAGACTTAAAAGATAATTAAGTGTTCATAAAAAAGTAACAGCATATTGTGGGTTTTATAGCATGTGTAGAATTAAAATGTTTGACAAAAACAATGTGAAGGATGGAAATGTAGGTATCCTATTATGAGGTCAACTAATTTGAACTACTTTTTTTAAAGATTTTATTTATTTATTTGACAGAGAGAGACACAGCGAGGGAGGGAACACAACCAGGGGCAGTGGGAGAAGGAGAGGCAGGCTTCCTGCTGAATGGGGAGCCTGATGCAGGGCTTGATCCCAGGACCCTGGGACCATGACCTGAGCCGAAGGCAGATGCTTAACCAACTGAGCCACCCAGGCACCCCAATTTGAACTATTTGATATTTATAGCATTCCTCACCAAGCAACAGTGGAATATACATTCTTTTCAAATACCCATTTTGCATTCACTAAGATAGACCATATTCTTAGAAAGCAAAATAAAACAAAATTTCAGAAGGCAGAAATGAAGCAAAGTGTATCCTCTGACCACAATGAAATTAAGCTGGAAATAAATAACAGGAAGATATTTGGAAAAATCCATAAATATTTGGAAATTAAACAGCATACAGCAATATGATTGTGGGTCAAAAGAGAAATTAAAAGAACATTTTAAACTGAATAAAAATGAAAAAGCAGGAGCACCTGGGTGGCTCAGTGGGTTGAGTGTCTGACTCTTGATTTCAGCTCAGGTCATTACTCAGGGTCATGGGATTGGGCCCCCTGTTAGGTTCCATGCTGGGTGTGAAACCTGCTTAAGATGCTCTCTCTCCCTCTCCCCTTGCTCACCCCCTACTCTCATGTGCTCTCCCTCTAAAAGAAAAAGAAAGAAAGAAAGAAAGAAAGAAAGAAAGAAAGAAAGAAAGAAA